>NC_081791.1:1532142-1838571 GCF_963082965.1 Carassius carassius
TTGGATGGAAAGCAGTGCCTCAAATCCTCCATTCACTGTGGAGGGCACCGGGACCTTCATCCCCTTCGAGATTAAAGTTCAGGCAGTCAATGAGCTTGGCGCAGGACCAGAACCAGATGCTGAGATTGGTTACTCAGGGGAAGACTGTGCGTTCTTAAACATTTTCCTGCTTCAGTTTTACCCTGTTCTTTGCTTTATCTTAGCCCAGCATTTCCAGAAATTTTTCATTTTATTTTTTAAATAAAATTTCATAGACAGTTTCATAGAAATTCCTCTCAATATCTCACAGTACCTCTGGAAGCTCCTTCAGATGTGGCAGTGTCTGAGCTGAACAAAACCACTGTCCTGGTAAAATGGAGTCCAGTCAGCACGAAATCTGTCCGTGGACACTTACTTGGCTACAAGGTACATGATCTATAAAACACCATTTATAGTTTCTGCACTTGGCTCCCAGATAGAAATTGTATAGTTCAAAAAATTCCTGACAACATTAGGTTAAGTTTTGGGAATGTTTTCAGCTGCTAGTTTTATTTTAGTTCCGACAGTATTCTCCTAAAATGTAGAATAACATTCTCTAAAAACATTCTAAAAATGTTTATTGATAACATTATTAGAACATTGTTCATAACAAATATGTTTTATAACTGTATGACAAAAATGAAGCCAATTTGGTTTATAATAAGTGAGTTACTTAATGTCAATGGAGGTAGACATCAATCAAAAGGTGGGTTTTCAACCCAAATTTCACATCCACATCCACAAGTCTACATCTACAGTAGTGCACTGGGAAGCTTCCCGCTAAAATCTTTATTAGAATGTTGGTAGATAATGTTCTAATAATGTTATTAAGAACAATTTTTAATGAGTTTTTACAGAGTGTTATCCTACCTTTTAGCAATACATTCTGAAAACAAAAATAAAACTTGAAAACTGAAAAGTGCTGAAAACATTTCCAGATTCTAAACAATTCTAGAGGAGCTGCTGATTCTCATAGTTGTTTCTCTGTCTATCACTCGAGATCCATGTGAGAAAGAAAGGCCCCAGAACTCACAGCCAAAGAGGCCTGCCGATGCAAGAACCAGCAGCAGACCGGAACAGAGTGATTGTGGCTAATGGAAATAAGGAGGAGATGGTCGTGAGCGACTTGCATTTTCACTCGAACTATACACTGACAGTTGCACCTTTCAACAGCAAAGGTGAAGGTCCGCATTCGAAGGTGTATCACTTTAGCACTCCAGAGGGCGGTAAGGTAACTTTTTACAGCGCACGTGAAAACCTCTATGAATGTGGATTTAGATCAGCTGAACTTGTGCTCTTCTGGCATCCAGCTCCTGGACCAGTTTCATTCTTGACCTTCGAAAGCCCATCTGAGACGGAGATGACCCTGCGCTGGGGAGCTCCAGACAAACCCAATGGAGTGCTCACAGGATACCTGCTCCAATACTATGAACGTAGGTCAACTCAGGTTCATTAATTAGAAGTAGAATTAGCACTTTATATACAACCCGAATTCCGGAAAAGTTGGGACGTTTTTTAAATTTTAATAAAATGAAAACTAAAGGAATTTCAAATCACATGAGCCAATACTTTATTCACAATAGAACATAGATAACGTAGCAAATGTTTAAACTGAGAAATTTTACACTTTTATCCACTTAATTAGCTCATTTAAAATTTAATGCTTGCTACAGGTCTCAAAAAAGTTGGCACGGGGGCAACAAATGGCTAAAAAAGCAAGCAGTTTTGAAAAGATTCCGCTGGGAGAACATCTAGTGATTAATTAAGTTAATTGATATCAGGTCTGTAACATGATTAGCTATAAAAGCTTTGTCTTAGAGAAGCAGAGTCTCTCAGAAGTAAAGATGGGCAGAGGCTCTCCAATCTGTGAAAGACTGCGTAAAAAAATTGTGGAAAACTTTAAAAACAATGTTCCTCAACGTCAAATTGCAAAGGCTTTGCAAATCTCATCATCTACAGTGCATAACATCATCAAAAGATTCAGAGAAACTGGAGAAATCTCTGTGCGTAAGGGACAAGGCCGGAGACCTTTATTGGATGCCCGTGGTCTTCGGGCTCTCAGACGACACTGCATCACTCATCGGCATGATTGTGTCAATCACATTACTAAATGGGCCCAGGAATACTTTCAGAAACCACTGTCGGTAAACACAATCCGCTGTGCCATCAGCAGATGCCAACTAAAGCTCTATCATGCAAAAAGAAAGCCATATGTGAACATGGTCCAGAAGCGCCGTCGTGTCCTGTGGGCCAAGGCTCATTTAAAATGGACTATTTCAAAGTGGAATAGTGTTTTATGGTCAGACGAGTCCAAATTTGACATTCTTGTTGGAAATCACGGACGCCGTGTCCTCCGGGCTAAAGAGGAGGGAGACCTTCCAGCATGTTATCAGCGTTCAGTTCAAAAGCCAGCATCTCTGATGGTATGGGGGTGCATAAGTGCATACGGTATGGGCAGCTTGCATGTTTTGGAAGGCTCTGTGAATGCTGAAAGGTATATAAAGGTTTTAGAGCAACATATGCTTCCCTCCAAACAACGTCTATTTCAGGGAAGGCCTTGTTTATTTCAGCAGGACAATGCAAAACCACATACTGCAGCTATAACAACAGCATGGCTTCGTCGTAGAAGAGTCCGGGTGCTAACCTGGTTTGCCTGCAGTCCAGATCTTTCACCTATAGAGAACATTTGGCGCATCATTAAATGAAAAATACGTCAAAGACGACCACGAACTCTTCAGCAGCTGGAAATCTATATAAGGCAAGAATGGGATCAAATTCCAACAGCAAAACTCCAGCAACTCATAGCCTCAATGCCCAGACGTCTTCAAACTGTTTTGAAAAGAAAAGGAGATGCTACACCATGGTAAACATGCCCCGTCCCAACTATTTTGAGACCTGTAGCAGAAATCAAAATTGAAATGAGCTCATTTTGTTCATAAAATTGTAAACTTTCTCAGTTTAAACATTTGCTACGTTATCTATGTTCTATTGTGAATAAAATATTGGCTCATGTGATTTGAAAGTCTTTTAGTTTTCATTTTATTAAAATTTAAAAAACGTCCCAACTTTTCCGGAATTTTTAATGTATTTAAGAAAAAGTTATCAGTTATTAATGAGCACCTTTACAAAGGGAAGCTTAATGATACTGATCTTATTCATTCTAATGGGATTTTGTTCTTTCTTTTTTTTTTTTTTTTTTAGGGACAGTACAAAAAAAAAAAAACATTATCCCAGTCAAAACTGGAAAATATGTATTGCACACAGAGAGTATAGCAAAAGCTAATTTGCATCCCAGGTCCCTAGAAAGGCTTTTCTAAAAAAAAAAACTAAAAAAAAACAAAGACTAAAACTACTACTCATAGAATAAAACGTACTCGGTTACTTACGTAACCTCGGTTCTCTCTAGAAGAGGGAACGAGTACTGTGTCTTAGCTAAGACGCAGTACGAGAGAACTCTCGTAAGAGAACTACCACAATATATCATTTATAGACATTCAAATACCTACCTAAATTATACATATAAGAAAAAGAAAAACTTTTACATTACATTACACTTTTACATACAAAAATTATTACATTTAAATATGCGTGCAGTTCTGGTTTATTTTAAACCACCGCTTTACCTTCAATGTAAAGGACTTTGTTTCAAGTATTGCCTTAAACTCATTTGGCAACAGGTTCCAGAGTCTGGAGCCCTCAATAGAAAAGCCTCTTTGCTCTTTTACTCCTAGTGATTCTACATGCATCATCCTGTCTCTTTATCAGTTTACATAGAACAGACGGTGCCTTATTGTGCAAACATTTAAAAATCTATTTTATATATGACAGATTGTTTAAATTTGTAAAACGTATCATATTACATATTTTAAAAAACATTGCAATGATGGCATCGATTTGGCTTTTTATCCATTATTTTTAGAGCACGATTATACAACATTTCAATTTTTTTGATTAAGGAATCACTTGTTTGAGTCCAAACTGTAATACAGTATGAGATGCGGGACAAGATCATTGCATGCATAAAAAAGATGAGCTGCCTCATTTGAGATATATTTTCTAATAAGTCTAAAACAATTTAGGTTACTCCTTACCATTTGTGATAGTTTTTTTTCTTATATGTTTATCAAATTTAAGTTGTGAATCTAAAACAGTCCCTAAAAATTAGCTCATCTACCTCCTCTATTTCTTTATTATTTACTCAGATTATTACTTTTTCTTTTTGCTTTCTATTAGAAAAGCACATAAAGACAGTTTTCTTAACATTCAGAGTAAGAGGATCTTCCTGGAGCTATATAGATATCCTTTCCATTTGTTTATTTAAAACTGCAGCAACCTTGGCAGATGTCTTAGCCGATGTATAAATTACTGTGTCATCAGCATAAAGCTGCCATTCCACATTCTGTCCTCTATTTAGCTGTGCCTGGAAGTTCGAGCACACAGCTGATGGAGTCCCTCAACCTGCCCCCTGATACTGAGTTCACTCTGAAGGGTCTGAATCCTCAGATCCAATACCACTTCAGGCTCAGAGCACTCACTGCCGCTGGTGATGGGGAGCCTATAGAAATGGAGGGTGCCACCATGTTGGATGGAGGTGAAACTGCACAAAAATTTGTGTGTTACAGGTCACATAATTAATTTTGGGTTAATTTCCCAAAGAACACACATACTTGGACAAAAGAAAATGTTTAGACTGAATGCACTGTAAATTGCGTTGGAGAAAAGCGTCTGCTAAATGTAAAAATGTAAATGTTCTGTCTGCAGAACCGCCATCTGCAATCAACATTGAAGCTGGACAAACATCAGTTAACATCAGTTGGGTGCCAGGAGAAAGACGGCGTAGCTTTGCCTTTAGCTTCCGTTACCTGAAAAAAAGTGGTGAGAGTCTGATCAATCTACTTTTCCTGAATCCTGAAGATACAGTATGAAACATAGTGTTTTCCTTTTGTCATAGTATCATCATTGATGTTGACAACCATCATCAAACATGAGCAATAAAAGTGTGTAATTTTAATTAGTTTTTACAGCTAATGTATATTCTTTTCATGTTTAGATGAACCCTAAAATGTATCAAAAATCTAAATATAGCATCTAAAATGTATAGCTATTCATATATAAAATCATATCAAAGGCTCACATAGCTGGATTGTAGTTTGTCAGTAAATATGTCAAATGTGTGCCATCCCAAAGAAGCACAATGTCTCTTTTACAGACTTTTAAATTAAATGTTCCCTCCAGGTGGAATGACCTCCCCAACCCAATCTCTTCCATCTTTATTTGACCCTCTAAAACAAATATTTCTAATCTTTTTGTATTCTATCTGTTTTCTTTTTATTTATTATACAATAAACAAAAGCAAAAAACAAAACAAAAAAAGTCCTCTAACACTAGCTTGCTCTATTTTATTTTATTCTATCTGTTTTCTTTATATTATATTATTTAAAATCCCTTGCTATGTGTACTGTGTTAACCTAACTGAGACTTGTTATAGCACTTATATATCATTGCTCTTTTTGTTGTTTTTGATTGCTTCCACTGTCCTCATCTGTAAGTGGCTTTGGATAAAAGTGTCTGCTAAATGAATAAATGTAATGTAAATGTAAATTAAAGTTTTTTTAATTGACAGATGGAATATAGGTGGGACTAAAGGCTTTTCTACACTGAGTGAAATGGAAAAAATTACCGACAAACGGTGCTTTCACAACAAACATGAAATGATTGTTCGGCCTTCTGCTAATTCACGCCTGCACACACTAGGAAGCAACGACCAACAATGCATTTTTCCTCAGAAATGTATCTTGTAAATGGTTTTAACATCATCCGCTGCTCAATATACAGCATTGAATTAAGATAAACAAGGTTCTACACCAGAAACACAATCAATCGATAATTCTTATAAGAATAGGCTACATCCTAAAATATAATTAAAAGCATCCAGCTACACTTGAAAATATATGTAATTATTAATGTATTTGCTTGCCTACTTTAAACCATCATCGAGTGCTTGTAATAATTTCCAATGGTGATTTTTTAAGTTGCTTTAGTTGCTTTTGATGAATAAGCAGACACATGCACTCATTGAATTTTTTCAATAAAGAACTCAGCATCCACTCTCTAATCCGGGATACTCTTCTTTTGTGTTTGTTAGACTGGTTTTCAAAACAGAGCCAACACTCTTGCCTTTTTATGAAACAACAGCTGCTCCGGTCACATGATCCTAGCTCAAATCTTATTGGACGGCCTGTGTCTTCACTTTGTGAAACTCAGAAGATTCGTCAGACTGGTTCGAAAAAAAACATTTGCATTTTTGTGTGCGAATGTTCATCCATAGAAATCTATTGTTTTATTCCAGCGCATCATCTCTTCCAATATTGGTTTTGCGCTCAGTGTGGAAAGACCTTAAGTCTTCTGGCTGAATTTACTGGTATGACCGATGTTATGGTGTAGGTGTACTGCTCAGTACTGATTTGTGTGGGCAGGTTTTGCCAAAATGTGCCGCCATGAGAAAACCTGAATTTTTTTTAATATAAATGTATGTAATTCATGCTGAACTGCACAGTGACAATGTTGTTTGTGTGTATGGTAGCGGATGGTAAATGGAAAGAGTCAGAGAAGGTCAACTCCTCGCAGGCGTTCTATCAGCTGCACGGTCTGACGCCGGGCGTTCAGTACCACCTGGAAATCCTGCCCGGAAACAGCTCCTGGGAATTCAAAACGGCTGGACCAGGTACAGGCTAGTAACAGTTATCTCTGGATTATTTCATTAATTCCGTGCTCTCACATGTTGTCTCTTTCTCAGAGCTGCATGAGTTGCCCAGCAGCTTTGTAACTCAGGGCTGGTTCATCGGACTCATCAGCGCCATGGTTCTGCTGCTGCTGGTGCTGCTCATTCTGTGCTACATCAAGAAGAGCAAGGGAGGAAAGTATTCAGGTACCACACAAAGCACCTCCTACAGTTGGCTGGAAAAAAAACATTATGTGTCTCTCATTCTTAGTGATAGAAGAATTCTGTGGTCTGATGTTTTTGACTTAGTCCCGGTTGTAATTAAACCTTGGGTGCGAAAACACCAACCAGATGGAGGTAGTAGTATTATTTATTACAAGACTGTGTTCTTTACTCCATGCAACAAAATTGTCTCTCAATAGCATAATGCTATAATAATATAATAAAGTCCCAATCCTTATACAGAAGGCCAGTATTATTACCGTATTTTACGGACTATAAGTCGCACCTGAGGATAAGTCGCATCAGTCCAAAAATACGCCATGACGAAGAAAAAAAACATATATAAGTCGCACTGGACTATAAGTCACACTTATTTAGAACCAAGAGAAAACATTACCGTCGGCGCTCCATGCTGCGAGAGGGCGCTCCATGCTGCTCAGTGTAGGCTATAGGAGCACAGAGACGGTAATGTTTTCTCTTGGTTCATGTCAAATTAATTTTGATAAATAAGTCTCACCTGACTATAAGTCACAGGACCAGCCAAACTATGAAAAAAATGTGACTTATAATCCGGAAAATATGATAATAAAAATAAAAAGTGTTCCGTTTAAATAAAAGTGGTGAGCATACAGTACATACCCTCTGGGAACACCAATAGTAATGGACCTGTACTAGTGTTAATTGCGTCAGACGAGACGAAATATGCTCGTCAACGACCTTTTTTTGAGATGAGATGATGACAAGTCTGCACCACTGTCCAAAAACGCTGACTAAGACTAAATTAACATGCATTATTGTTTATGAAAAAAGACGAGACGAAAATGTTTTGTATAAAATAAAAACTAAGATAAAATCTCTATTCATTTTCGTCTACAATCAACTCTGCTTTTTCATCAGCTGTTGCGCTTTTAAAATATTCAGAACGAGTTCGCTGCTTCGCGCTGTTGCTCAAGTTACAGGTGTCATACTCCTGTTGCTACCAGCCTGTGTCTGCAACACGAAACTGCTGAACACACAACACTCGAAACGAACACGAGTGACGAGTGACGACGACATGCTAGGTCGAAGGAAGAGGCTCCATATTTGTGTGTTATAGTTAGCAGCGGTCTGTTATCAAGAAATGAAATAGTGTGTGCGTAGAAAGAATTCGTCCACATGCCGCTCAAAAAAAAAAAACAAAAAAAAAAAAACAATGCTGAGCGCAAGTCCACCATCTAGACAGGCTTTTTGTATTAAATTATATTTCCTGTTGCTGCTCATTTATTGTACACTGAAAACCCTAATAAGTTGACTGAACTAAATTGATTGAGTAAACTTGTTGCCTCAATTTAATTGAGTAATGGAGTGTCCCAAAACATACATATTTAAGTTTATTTAACTTGACGGTTTTGTAGACTGTACCTAAATCACTCAGAGGTTTAAATGTTGATATTTGGTTCATTTGAAGTCACCATTGTGGTGGAAAGTGTTTGGTCCAGTTGCTGCTGGGTTGGTGTATTTTAAAACTCAGTTTTTTTGGTGAAAAAAGACAAATTTAAATGAGCTCAGGTGTTATCAGATGTTTTTTGTTGGATGAGAAAGTAATCACATAATACGTATTTGAGATCATAAAATAAGTTTTGTTTGATATTTTTAACAGGCACCAAGTGCAAAATACTTATTTTGAAGATGGACAAAATGAATGCATTTGAAATATTTTGAGTAAAAGAATCAAGTACTCACACACACAGACTTCTAGATTTAGCATATGCATCACAACAACGGTGACAAACAAAAGAGCTCCATAGCACAAACTCATCCTTATTTTACAGCCTTTTTTGTTCTAATTGTCACCATTGATGTGATGCATATCCAAAATCTTGATGTCTGTTTGTGACGATGTGATCTGTTTTCAAAAAGTACATTATTTTATCTACTAGGTTTCTATCCATAAAAGTGAATCCACAGTTGCAGCAATACATTTTATTTTAACTTGTCACCATTACAAGCAAGATGTGCATGTCTGATTTCAACTCTCATTGCCACAATAACAGTGTTTTACAACACACAAGTTACAGCAGCAAGAGACAAGCTAACACCAATAAAGAGCTGATGACACCGGAGCTCATTTAAGTTTGTCTTTCTTCGCCACAAAAACAGTGTTTTAAAATACACTGTTACAGCAGCAAAACACAAGCTTACACAAGAAGTAACTGGTAACACCAAGATCCCAACTAAACCAAACACTTTCCCCCACAATGGTGACTTCAAATGTATAAAGTATCAACATTTAAACCTCTGTTAATTCTCAATAAGAGCTTCTCTAGATGTCTGACAGAAATAAAGTCACAGAAAACCTTGTAAGGAGGATCTGTGAACGTCTATATCGGACGTACAGAAGACATAAAAAACATTTTAAAAAAAGACATCATAAAACATTCTGTCTCCTCAGTGGACATCTTTTCAACGTCTGCAAAGACATAAAAAGATGTCCACTGGACGTAACTTTGCCCAATGGATTAGGTTGATGTTAAAATACGCAAACATAGTAATTTTTTGTTAAGTTTACTCAAAAAAGCACTTGCGATAAGTTGCCTTATTTTTTTAAGTTGACACAACTTTTTTTTTTACAGTGCAGTATAGGGTTTACTGTATTTTCATAAATATTGTGACATTTTGTCAAAAGGTCAAAGTTTAAATATGCTGTTATTTGTTTTACTTCAGTGTGCAAAAAGTGTGCGGTCAAAAATAAGAACATAATTTTCTGTTAAATTTACATGTTGAGTTAACTTAAATATATAAGTACACTTGAAATTAATACCAAGTTAAGTGAACATAATCGTTTAAGTACATTAAATAAGCACCAAGTTTGGTGAACTGAGTGATTTAAGTACAATCTACAAAACCGTCAAGTTAAATAAACTTAAATATGTAAGTTTTGGGAAACTCCATTACTCAATTAAATTGAGGCAACGAGTTTACTCAATCAATTTAGTTCAGTCAACTTATTAGGGTTTTCTACAAAAGCCAAGTTAAATAAACTTAAATATGTAAGTTTTGGGAGACTCCATTACTCAATTAAATTGAGGCAACGAGTTTACTCAATCAATTTAGTTCAGTCAACTTATTAGGGTTTCCAGTGTATTGGTCTAACGAGTTAAGCAGTAACGTTAGCTGCCATGTTCTTTCTCTCAAAGGAAAACGATTGGGCCACTTCATGAAATACTATAAGTTGTCGTTTCAATAATCATACCATATCAAAATCACGTACCACAAAGATAACATATTTCACTAGTAGAAATCATGCAAAACAACTTTATATCTACATAACTTTACTCACCTAACATAATACACTAAAAAAAACGTCCTCTTGAAATGTAGTTCATCAAACCTAACAGACCAAAAGGACGAATTTTGTAATCCACCAATCAGTGCTTTTGTTCTCTTGTTGCTAGGCAGAATTCCTCCCATGGCCAATCACATTAAAGGAAGAACAGAGTGACTTGAGTTTTTCCAAAGGATTACTCATGATTTTGAGCTCACAACACTTGAAATCTTAAGTTTATGCATTTTGAAGGTAAATTAGTTAAATTAACTCATATTTTTAAGTGACAGGGCCAGAACGCAAAATTTTAAGTAATGTTTAGTCAACATTACTTGATTTTTTAAGTCAAGACAACATTAGGGTTTACAGTGTACATGACAGCTTATAAGAAAAACTAGACTAAAATAAAAAGACTTTTAGTCAACTAAAAGTTGACTAACAAAAAAAGATTTGTGAATGATTAAATATGACTAAAACTAACAAGGACATTTGGCACAAGACTAAGACTAAGACTAAGACTAAATTAAAAATAGGTTACGAAATTAACCTACCTACTTACCTGTACTTGGCAAGAGTCTGCTTCACTTGAACTTTTTCCTACCGGTAAGAAATGACTGGAACTGTTTGATATTGTATGGACTGACAGCCAAGCTGTTAAATTTGGAGAGCATTAGGTCGGGCTACGTGGTATTGAAAGCAGAGCTCAGATCAATGAAGAAATACCTGGCCTGAGCCTTAGGATCCTCTAGATGTTTTACAACACGATGCATTATAGTCAGGATAGCATCATTAGTTCACTTTTTATTTTGATAGGGATCATGATGGTCCTTAACCTCTTCTTTAATCTTCCACACCATGATCCAATCCAAACACAAAATCACACTGCAGATCAAGGGACTCACGATTTTCCTATTTAATACTATGAAGTGCTTTGACACAGTCTGCATTGTAAAAAGCTCTATATAAATAAAGGTGACTTGACTTGATTTAGGGCAATAGTCACACACCTCTGGACTTATTTTAGGAACTGGTATTATATATATATATATATATATATATATATATATATATATATACACACACATGTATGTGTGTGTGTGTGTGTGTGTGTGTGTGTGTGTGTGTGTGTGTGTGTGTGTTAGGGAAACAAACAGGTCAATTTAGCTCAAAGATTTTATAGGGAATTTGGACCGAATCGGTCTTATGTTTGATCACTAAGTTGACTAGCAATTTACTGAATGAGCCATATAAAATCAACTTTGCTATGAATATTAAAATCCAAAATATAGTGAAAACACTACTAATTAGCACAGTTACAAGATCGGCAGTCTAAGAAATTAACTTGTTAGCACAAAACACTTAATTATCTTATACTTATCTTTTCAATATAAATAAGTCTTTATTGGATAAATCTAAGACATATAAACTAATGTTAACTAAAGTTGAGGTAAATGAAAGAGTTTAAGAGAATGAAGAGAATGAAAGAATGAGTTTAAGAGAATGAGAATGTGAAATCCCGAAGTTTATAGCAATACGGGAAATTGCATAGACATGAACAACCATCAATCACTAAATTAACCCTCGTATTGAGTTCCTCAGTGAGGTTAAACTTTATATTAAATGCACCAGTTCAGCCTAGAATCTGGAGGTAAGTTACTAGCGTTGCCTGTGTAAAGTGGTTCCCTTTGTTGTCTTCGAAAAGGGGGTTTCCCGAGGTTGCTGATTGGCTGGAAGTTTAGTATTTGTTGAAGTGACGTCTTAAGAAGCCCGTGGTTGGGCATCGTCTGACGATGCTGAGTTGTGGGCTGGTTGTAGTTTTAGGCAGGCGGTCGAGGTCAGACTCAGAGACATGGCATTTGGAAAAACTGAACTCAGAACACGAAACTCTCAACGAAAAATAAAATAAACTAAAGTTAAAGAATAGAAGTAAAGTTTGACGAGACTAGGTGATGTTTCTTCTCATCATTGCTAAGCAGCATCGGGCATGCAGACCAAAGCATGCTGGAACTGCGCTCAAAGAACACAAAAAGTGATGACAAAAAGCATTGCTGAAAGTGATGACTAAAAGTGAAAAGCAGGCATGACTAAGAACTAAAAAGCAACATTTGATGGTATCCTAACTATTTAAACCATGCTGTGGGACACCTCCCAAATGGTGTCTTAACTAATTAGATATTGTCTTTACTCAGGGTGTTGTATATTTCTCCTCCCCATTCTTAAATCAACATGTGAGTATAATTTTGCACATGATTCCTATAACAAAAATACGATCAATTTGGCAAATAATTTATTGGCAGAAACGTTTCAAGCAAGAAGATTCAAACACACACACATACTAAACATGAATATAAACCCATAAACTATTTAATAATTATGAAAAAGACATACACAATAAGTAATTAGACTTAGATAATCCAATGTGTGGGTTACATACATGATATGGAGTTAAGGAAATAAATGATTAGTAGCTCATAAGTCTTTTTAACATCATTTAGGTGCTTATGAGTTTCTCTTATTTTGTGATTAAGCTATTTTGGGACCATTTATTTCATAAGTTCAGGGTCCTTCTGATTAAATGCCAAGTGTGTTTGTGTGTGTGTGTGTGTTTACACTCATTAACCTCCCAAGTGATATAAGGCTTGTTGTTTGGAAAAAAGTTTGACCTGTTTAACTAGTATCACATAATACGCAGAACTTGACTTCCCTTTCAGTCTGTCACTACAAGTCACATCGTGACTGACGAAATTGGGATCACGCTTAGAGAGACTACTCTGAGTGTAAACTATGTGAGCCAATGGACATTGGCATGCAATGATTGCATCCAGCTGCAGTGTTGGGGAGTAATTAGTTACTTGTAATGGCGTTACATAATTTAACTACAAAATAAATGTAACTGTAATCAGTTACAGTTACTAAGAAAAAATTAGCAATTCAATTACTGTTACTTATGAAAATGTTAACGATTACAAAGGGGATTACTTTTGAATATTTACACACATCCACATACAGATTTAATTGATTTCTTTAACAAATTGCACTGACTATTCTGAGACATATCGCTCTATAATTTTCTGCGATGCAGAAACACAGTCTGGTTCGTAGAATCCAGTCATTAAAAAACAGAATTTATATAGACTAACGCGATTGGAAAATGCCACATTTTGGATGAATAAATCAAAAGTAGATCAGTACACTTGAATCAAAATGCGATATGGACTAGTGTCTGTGAATATTATGCTGCAAAAAGACAATATATGAATCCTGCACATTCTGCGTGTCTGTGGAAATCAGGCACGGACTGGACATCGAGAACTGGGATAATTCCCGGTGGCCTGGCATGTGATTTGGCCTGCTATTTTAATATCATTATTGTATAATTGCCTGCCGAATGTATTGAAGCGATTATTTCCGAATCGGCCATTTGATAATTACATTTCTAATAAATCATGAATCAGTTAGTCGTGACTGGCAATGCTTGGACTCCCGCATTCTCCGCCAAACAGATTAGATCAGAGTAAACAGTGCGATGGCAGACAACACAACCCATACGAAAATTAACGTTTTAATATTTTACTATGAATCCAAAGACAATGGTTACTATTGTTAAACCATGGTAACCACAAATTAAACATTAATTTACAAATTATTTTACTTAAAAATGAATACAAATAGTAATCCATTTTCCAAAAAAAACAACAACAACAACATGGTTACTGTACTTTTATATAATAAAAGCGTGGTTAAGATTTTTCTATAAAGATATTGTAGTGATATACTCATTTTTAAATGTAGCCATTTTATAAAGTATAGTTTTGATAAATCTTGAGAATGAAAGTCATGAGAGTGATGGATTTCAGGGCAAAATAAAGAGACTTGAATAATGGAAGTACAACATGGTTACTGTACTTTTATATAATAAAAGCGTGGTTATTTTTTTTATAAGGTGACTCATGTTCAGTATTAAGATTTTTCTATAAAGATATTGTAGTGATATACTAATTTCTACATGAAGCCATTTTATAAAGTATAGTTTTGATAAATCTTGAAGTCATGAGAGTGATGGATTTCAGGGCAAAATAAAGAGACTTGAATAATGGAAGTGAAGGTGTAGTCCAGGAGAGAACTTTTAATTATTTTGCATGTCCCAAACCTAAAAATTTAAACCTTTTTTTAATGTCAGGTCCATACAAAAAATAGTGCTGTCGATGTTTCCGAATTTGTTTGTGTGAGTGTGAGATTTCCCGGTCTGAAATTTTTTCCTTGTCCCCTAATGGAAATTAATGGCACAGACATGCGGTTTGATTACTACACATAGGCCTAATGAAACTAGCAGTGTTTAAATGTACATGAACACATAAACATAATCTCTAGAACTGCTCCGAGTCACTTCATGAGCATTTTAATTATTTTGAGAAAACTATCATCACATACAATGGGACAGCAAAAAGTTGTTGTTTGTTTCAAAAAGACACCAATGCTTCAGGAGTTTATTACACAGAATAGGACACATACTTATTAGATCATATCTGATTTGATGTATATGGTTTTATTTATTAAATTTTTTAATTAACGATTTTTTTCCCCAAGCCATTGTTAGATGCAGTGTATCCTGTAGTTATGCAAACAATTGGTTTCAAAAACAGTATCAGTAAACAATTTCTTATGATTTTAAATCTGCATTGAACTTCAGGTCAGTCTCAATGTAAAAGGCAGTACTAAAGTCTGATTTTGTGGTGGATGTGTTCAAATTTTATCATCTTAATTCAAGTGATGAAGGATTGTCTAAGTCTGACAGTGTTGAGCACTACTGTAAGGTTAACCCTGCATGGTGTAAATGTTTAAAAATGATTACAGTTGAAAATAAACATTCATTAGAAATTTAGAAAAGTAATCAAAAAGTAATCAAAAGTAAACAGTTACATTAATTTAATAAAGTAATTGAAAAAGTTACACTACTATTACATTTTAAATAAGGTAACTTGTAATCTGTAACTTGTTACATTTCCAAAGTAACCTTCCTAACACTGTCCAGCTGCCACTGATCAGAGAATGAGCATAAAAAGGTAGCAGGTGCAACGCATATCAGCTTCTCGCTTTGGCTCCGAGCGATCACATTGTTTTCTCCTGATTACTCTGCTGAGAGAAAAAGACTGTACGAGTTCAGTGCACTCTTTGAGAGCTTTTCGTGTTGGTGGTATGGCGCATCAGGGGTGGTGGTTTCCCATGTCGAGTGGGTTGCACACATCAGGCTGCACTAACCCCTGTTTATGTTGCAGTCTCCCCTGTGCGTCTCAGCACATAAAAAAATCCGTTTCCTTAAAAGAGCATTCAACTGAGCATCCAGCTCAGTTCAGTTTAAATAGTATATGTGCAAGTTTGTCCAGCAAAACATCAGAATAGTCGAAAACCGGTAATAAATCATAAGATGTGTGGTGCCGAATGTCCAGCAATTCAACCCTGGTGAAACTGATTGCAGGAATATAACTAAAGACAGGACAAACTAACAAAAACACAAAAACAACTGCAGAGCACGTCACAGAGGCAGCCATCCTGTATCTGCACCAGTCGATTTCTCCCTCATGTTGCAGCATGATAATGCACAGCCCCATGATGCAAGGATCTGTACACAATTCCCGCAAGCTGAAAACATCCCAGCTCCCTTTCAAGGGAACTCAGACCTGCACCCTCTAGGGGGCGCCATGGGCAACACCTTGTCGTGACCCATGTCTGAAGCATACATTGAAAAAACACCAACTTGTTGGCCGGCTACAGTCTCTGAAGTCACTACCGGTGTGACTATAAACAGGCACTGGGAGAACATGTCACTCTTTTCTTCGTCTTCACTGACTGTTCTATTTGAAACGTGCATCTGTAAGAACTGGTAAGAGTGATTTTTCTCTGTATATCATGGCGACTACTAGCAAGCGTTTAGACAATGTGTGCATCCGTGTCGGCATTATTTGACACCCAATGACACAAGCGATCTTTGCATCATTTGACACATGCGATGTCTTTGAGGAGGCAATCTATGTGCATTGTGAGCGTTTTTTCAGAAAAAAAAAAAAAAAGCTCCGCTCTCGTTCGTCTCTCTTCTGAAAAAAAAGGCAGCCATCTGCTTCCCGCGGTTCAGGACCCGCCGCTGCTGAGGCACTGAGGAGAATGAACTCGTGAAAATACAGGTGGATCTGTTTGAATGTTTTAAAGAGGGATTTTCCCTTTCGCGTTTGTAATGGCGAAGAGAGAGCCTCGGGAGGATGATGTTATATCTTTAACACTATCTGATACCGCGGTTAGTGCTCTGCTAGGTTTTTACCCAGGAAAAGCAGGAGATATTTGAGGATGGTAAAGAAGCTGAGGCTGAGCCTTCTCAATTCTCCTGTCCTGCGTATGTAGAGCTGTTAGAGGTTATGGATCACGCCACGGAAAATTTGGACTTGCCATGAAAATGCACTAACAAGGTAACGCTGTAAGGCCACAAAAAAAAAAAAAACAACCCTCGATGAGCGTTATCTTTCTGACAAAATATAATTTCTTTTTGTGGGGGTGACATCCTCTCTTAAGCTCCCTCCTTGCCATCTAAGTCCCTTCAGAAATTAATCTGGCTTAAATGGCAAGGCATACGCAGCAGGTCAGGCTGTGGCTTTGTTATACAGTACACGATGGTGGTGCTTCAAGCATATCAGGCTGATCTACTAAGAGACCTCGATGGAGGCAAGGGCCTTTCTCCTGATCAGGTAGCCGCGCCACCTCTCTCCATGCTACCAAGCAGGCCGCCATGGTGGCAGTGGAGAGACGTCTGTGGATGAACCTGGCAGACACTGGGAAGAAAGAAAAGGCTTTCCTCTCGATACTCAGGTTTCCGTTTGAGACAGTGATCGAGAAGTTCAGGGAGATGAAGGCGCGCTCTGCTGCTTTCAGATCCTTCATTCCACGTAGGTCCAGGTCCGAGCCCGAACAACATAGGGGTCCTGGCCTGTCTCGATCTGAGGATCAAAGACGGGCACAGAAGGCTAGTGTCCTGACTCGAGCTCCTCCCCAACCTGCGGGCAGGGGAAAGAGGAATCGTGGGTCACGAGGACGTAAGCAGAACCTAAGGGATGTGATCCAGACAAGGCAGCGTTCTCGTCCGAATCAGAGTGATACCGAGGAATCTACTAGTTCCCTTTAGGAATTTTTAACTTCTGCTTTTATCCTCCCCTTCCTAATTCCCATGTAACCACCAGCTCTGCACCTGATCGAGGTTAGATGGAAATCTCTCGCAAAACAGTCTCCTATGCTGGACCTATAATGTTTTTGGCTGGTTCTATGTTCATAGCAACCACCCTACCGATGGTCCTAAAAGGTGGCACCCCTTGAGCGGGGTTCCACCGCAGGAGGGTGGGTGAGTATGTAACCTTCTCTGTATATACTTATGTGTATTAAATTGCTGGTGATTATGTGTCTACTAATAAACTCTGTTGAGTTTCCTTTGCAGTGCTTAATTACAGTGTTTACTAAACACTCGCCAGCACCAGCCATCCAGCTTCATGTTCCGGTATTAGGTGGCTGAGATCACAGGTTTCTGCGGGAGCCTTCTTGATCATCAGGCCTGGCACAGCACAGCAGGGAATTTCATGGATGTCCGGCCAGGTCACCCTGAGGGGTCTCCTGGCCACTAACTGGTGCTGTCGCATCTAGCGGGAAGTGGAGGTGGCAGTTACAGAAGCCTTCTTGTATATGCTGCCTCAGGTGATGCTCCCCTCGCCCAAGGTTTGTAAAATGAGCTTGCCTCTCCCGTGCGATTTAGTGCCTCTGCGATGCTTAGGAACCTTTAGGTACACACGCTAAGCTTTGTGTACTTTCTCAAAACCACATGGTGGTCAGTGTGCACGTGAACACTTTGCACACTTTCTAAAATCCACGTAAGTGGTAAGTGTGCACGCAAGTCTCTGCGCACTTTCTGAAATCCTGTATGGTAAGGGTTACACGCTCCGCTTCGTTCCCTTTCTTGAGATGATTAGACCTTGGTTCCTTGGGCTCTATTCAGCTAGTGTATATTTATTTATACACCTCAAGCATCGCTTCCCTCAACATGAGGGGCTATTTGGGTGATTCTCGTGGTAGTTTAGCAGCACTCCCCTTTTTTCCAAGAAGGGTTGCCTATGAGCACGCTACTCTGAGCTCGGAGTTCTCCTTTCATATGAGACTGAGTTCTCTGTTTTTTCCCCAGAGCGCTCCAGTATTGTTTCCATAGATCGAGTTGATGACTCTCAAACATACTGTTTTGAGATGCACCATTCCATCTATGAGCTGCTCTATCAGAGTGCCACGAGAGCCCCTCCTTAGAACAGTATTTGAAAATCCATGCTATGGTAAGTGTGCACGTGAAGTCTTTGCAAACTTTCTGAAATCCACACTGTGGTAAGTTTGCACACTAGTATACTGCGTTCTTTCTAAAATCCTATATGGTGAGGACTTTGCACGGTTGCTTCGTGCCCTTTCTTGAGTTGGTAAAAGCCCTGTTCATCTTGGCCGCCACTCCACCTATGTATCCTCGGATACCTATCTAAACAGGGTGTTGCTACTAGAGAACTGTTGAGACAGCTCTTTCAGCAAGCTTATGCATAAGCTAGTGGTAGCCCTTGTGTGACAGGCAAAACTTGGTATAAAATGCTAGGTTCTTAGCCATATACCTTTAAAGGAATCTTTCCTGATTTCAAGTCTTCAGCTCTACCCGGGGCCGAGGCCCTAACAATTAAGTTGGGTATGTAGCTTAGGCCTTTGGCCGTAAGGGGTACTGTCACAGACAGCCGTCTAAACGCCCCAGGGGCAACTCCAGTAGAAATGGTAGAGTTGGTACTTAGTGCTCGCCATGATTCTGGCCTGCACTCCCCTCAGCATGGCGGCATGGGTAAACTGTTCCCCATAGTGCCCCCTAGAGGAGGCAGTTTGAAGTTCCCCTGAAAGGGAACGTCTCAGGTTATGAATGTAACCATGGCTCCCTGAGTAGGGAACGAGACACTGTGTCCTCTAGCTCCCTGCCATGCTTCAGACGCAAGCTTCAGACGAAGAAGTGAGTGACATGTTCTCCCAGTGCCTGTTTATAGTCGCACCGGTAGTGACGTCAGAGGCTGTAGCCGGCCAACAGGTTGGTGTTTTTCAATGTATGCTTCAGACATGGGTAACGACGAGGTGTTCCCCATAGCGCCCCCTAGAGGATGCAGTGTCTAATTCCCTACTCAGGGAACCATGGTTACATTCGTAACCTGAGACGTTAATGCAAGGCCAGCATTCCCACCGGACATGTCACTCATTAAGCATGTTTGGGATGCTCTGGATCTGTGTATACCACAGTGTGTTCTATTTCCTGCCAATATCCAGCAACTTCACACAGCCAATGAAGAGGAGTGGACCACATGACACAGGCCACAATAAACAACCTGATCAACTCTATGTGAAGGAGATGTGTTGCACTGCGTGAGGCAAATGGTGGTCACATCAAATACTGACTGGTTTTCTTAGATATCAGCTTATGAAAAATGGGGGCAAAAAACAAAAATGTTATTACATATACACAAATACTGTATATATATCTGTATCAAGCACTTTCTCTTCCTCCCCATTCAACCTCTTACCAGAGGCACCCTATGTACGGAATTTTTAATAAGAATAGTCTTTTTGGCAATTTGTTAGAAAGTATTTTAATTTATTAAATTTTTTTTGTATTTCAGTGAAAGATAAAGAGGAGGATCAGGTCAATGGGGCCCGTACAATGAAAGATGGAGAGTTTGGAGAGTACAAGTAAGTGCAGTTTATGTCACATTATTGTGTATTTACAGAAGTAGCTCTGACATTTTCCTTTTGTGGTGATGATTATTATGTAACAGTCCCGTCTAACATGAAGACTTTAATATCACAGTACCTGTCAGTGGCCTGGAGAGTAACTGTTGAATTTCTGGAGAGATTTTATTATATATATATATATATATTATAATAGATACAATAGATTTTTATATCATGTATTATTACATAAATTAGACATTCATGTGTCTAAAATCTTACAATATTATATTCTTATTTACTGAACTGTTGTATGACATCAGGATCGCATTTGTACTAGTGAAAATCGGGACAAAAACACCACCCATGTGATTTTGCTTAATTATATTACTTGATATAAATATGAGACAAAATCTCATACTGCCATTTTTGCCCCAATCTCTTGCATTTTAGTGGCATATAATTACATTCTATTGGCTACTGCTTGCAGTGACTTGTTATCCTGCATAATTTTCGTTACCAATCAATTATAATGAAATGTAAAATGAACTACACAGTATGGGATGGTGCTGATGCGTTAAATGCTTTAAAAACATGTCTGTAGTCACTCTCCAAAACCTTGACCTTCTATGTTCCTCTAAAGTCCCTTGGTCAGTTCATATTTGTATTTATATTTCACCTCCCCCAGGTTAGGATTTGGCTCTACTTTCCAAATGTAAATATATATGTTTTTGTGTGTGCGTGTGTGTGTCCAAAACCTTGACCCTCTCTGTTCCTGTATGGCATGACCTGAGTGGGGCCTATTTTAGCTTGAGAGTTTATATTAGAGTTTAAGTTAATAAATTAAAAATGAATATCAGACAGTAGTATAGATTACGCTTTTCTATGAAATATTACACCACTGTATGAAAATAAAACAAATGTCTTGATGGATTTTTTATTATTTGGAATTTTAATTGACAGGTTGATTGACATGGTACATTTGCTTATGTATATACACTCTTTCTCTCTATGTATGTGTGTGTGTGTGTGTGTGTGTGTGTGTGAGTGAGAGAGAGAGAGAGAGAGAGAGAGAGAGAGCCATGTACACTCTCTGCCAAGTGGCACAACACTTTTTAATGCATAGCATAATGTGCTGCTTTAAATATAAAGTAAAGATGTATGATTAGTTACATTTTAGTTATTAGTCATGCAGTAGTGTAACACACATGCATTTTCTTCATACTGTATGTAGTGAATTTATATTCACCATAAGATTATATTTAGAACTAGTGGTCGACCGATATTGTTGTTTTTTTGACAGCCGATGCAATATCTTGGAAAGCAGGGACGCCGATATAAAGCTGATATAATTGTATTTCTTTTATTTCATATTTAAGAAATTTGAAATTATTTGAAAATGTATAAAAAAAAGTGTAAAAAAAACATGTTTATACTTGAAATGGCAAAGTATTTTTCCACAAATAAACGAAGGGCACTCAGTATTCTGGGAAGTTTGTGTGCACTGGGAATCACATTTTTTTCATTTATTTATTTAAAAAAAACAAACAAATAAGAATAAAACACTCTGCACAGATGTAGCTGGCCCTGGAGTCTGTGCAAGTGCACATTATAAGCTTCCTTACAGAGATACTGTGCAAGATCATGGAGGATAAGGAGTAGCCCCCTGAGGAAGGTCCTCCTTTCTTAGAGGTGGGGTATGGCGTGCGGTCAGGTCCAAAAATAAGGCTACTGACTTGTTGCGGGATTTACTATGCAATTGTCAGGAGCCACTGAGTTTGCCACTGATAGGCCGGCTGTGCATCAGTATACACACTCACCTCACGCAGCGAATTAACGACTCACTTTCCTCAGCTGGCGACTCACTTTCCTCAGCGAACGACTCACTTTCCTCAGTGAACGAATCACTTTCCTCAAGGGGCGGTCACACTAGCCTTTGAACCTGCGAAATTATTTTATAAAATAGGATGCTGCGCTACGACTAAAATTAGCACTTCCTTCATTTTTTAATTTCTGTACAGAGAGGTCACGCAGTGACGTATTGATCATCTACTGGTCACACGACTTCACGTGATGCGAATTCGCAGGTCAGAGTTCACCAAACTTGAACTTTCGAACGCAGCGAAATGCGAAAGTTTTCGCATGAGCCTGCGTTTCCGGTCTGACGCATTCGCATGTGTATGAATGGAAGTCAATGTAACGAAAAGTTCAGTGTGAGCGCCCCTTCACGCAGCGAATGACTCACTTTCCTCAGCGAACGACTCACGCAGCAAACGACTCACTTTCCTCATGAAGCAGACCACAGACTCTCTCTTCATGTAGGGACCGAATATTATAATTAAAGTGACTTCTATATTACATCCAAAAGAATATTTAGATATGATATTTAAATATTAAGAAAAGTGTACAGTGTATTTTTTTTCTTTTTACTTTCATTAAAATATTTCAATAAATTGATAAATAATTGCCTATTGCAAATTTATGAATGCATGGTTAACTTTTTTTTCTGCAGTAACTATGCTATATTGAGACCTTTTAAAATCTATATTTTGTAAAAAAAATAAATAAAAATAAACCTGAATTATAATCTAAACATCCATATATCCGTATATATATATATACTACTTATATAATATATGAAAATACGGATGTTTAGATTATATTATATAATACAGGTCCTTCTAAAAAAATTAGCATATTGTGATGAAGTTCATTATTTTCCATAATGTAATGATAAAAATTAAACTTTCATATATTTTAGATTCATTGCACACCAACTGAAATATTTCAGGTCTTTTATTGTTTTAATACTGATGATTTTGGCATACAGCTCATGAAAACCCAAAATTCCTATCTCAAAAAATTAGCATATCATGAAAAGGTTCTCTAAACAAGCTATTAACCTAATCATCTGAATCAACTAATTAACTCTAAACACCTGCAAAAGATTCCTGAGGCTTTTAAAAACTCCTAGCCTGGTTCATTACTCCGCAATCATGGGTAAGACTGCTGACCAGAAGGCCATCATTGACACCCTCAAGCAAGAGGGTAAGACACAGAAAGAAATTTCTGAACGAACAGGCTGTTCCCAGAGTGCTGTATCAAGGCACCTCAGTGGGAAGTCTGTGGGAAGGAAAAAGTGTGGCAAAAAACGCTGCACAACGAGAAGAGGTGACCGGACCCTGAGGAAGATTGTGGAGAAGGACCGATTCCAGACCTTGGGGGACCTGCGGAAGCAGTGGACTGAGTCTGGAGTAGAAACATCCAGAGCCACCGTGCACAGGCGTGTGCAGGAAATGGGCTACAGGTGCCGCATTCCCCAGGTCAAGCCACTTTTGAACCAGAAACAGAGGCAGAAGCACCTGACCTGGGCTACAGAGAAGCAGCACTGGACTTTTGGACAAATTTTGCATGTCATTCGGAAATCAAGGTGCCAGAGTCTGGAGGAAGACTGGGGAGAAGGAAATGCCAAAATGCCTGAAGTCCAGTGTCAAGTACCCACAGTCAGTGATGGTCTGGGGTGCCATGTCAGCTGCTGGTGTTAGTCCACTGTGTTTTATCAAGGGCAGGGTCAATGCAGCTAGTTATCAGGAGATTTTGGAGCAGTTCATGCTTCCATCTGCTGAAAAGCTTTATGGAGATGAAGATTTCGTTTTTCAGCACGACTTGGCACCTGCTCACAGTGCCAAAACCACTGGTAAATGGTTTACTGACCATGGTATTACTGTGCTCAATTGGCCTGCCAACTCTCCTGACCTGAACCCCATAGAGAATCTGTGGGATATTGTGAAGAGAAAGTTGAGAGACGCAAGACCCAACACTCTGGATGAGCTTAAGGCCTTTATCGAAGCATCCTGGGCCTCCATAACACCTCAGCAGTGCTACAGGCTGATTGCCTCCATGCCACGCCGCATTGAAGCAGTCATTTCTGCAAAAGGATTCCCGACCAAGTATTGAGTGCATAACTGAACATAATTATTTGAAGGTTGACTTTTTTTGTATTAAAAACACTTTTCTTTTATTGGTCGGATGAAATATGCTAATTTTTTGAGATAGGAATTTTGGGTTTTCATGAGCTGTATGCCAAAATCATCAGTATTAAAACAATAAAAGACCTGAAATATTTCAGTTGGTGTGCAATGAATCTAAAATATATGAAAGTTTAATTTTTATCATTACATTATGGAAAATAATGAACTTTATCACAATATGCTAATTTTTTGAAAAGCTATAATATAGAGAAGGTATATTATACCTGTATAATATATATATATATATATATATATATATATATATATATATATATATATATATATAATATATATTATATATTAGATTATTATATATATATATATATATATATATATATCATAAATAAGTAGTTTAATAAATATATAATGTTTAAAAAATATGATATAAACTATTTGTTTTCCACCACATCACTAACATTTAACTGTGTTAAGGGAAAAAAAAGCAATTTCCATGTTATATTGTGTTTCTAGAGTGATGATACTGTGTGTGTGTGAGAGAGAGTGCTTTCTGCATTGAGGATATTCTGTAGTCTCAGCCCTTCGTTTGGGTAAATCTTTACTTGATTGTCTGTACTCAATCCTTATCCATCTTCAAGAATCGGCTTAAAACGCATCTCTTCCATCTTTATTTGACCCTCTAACTTTAACACTCACTATTCTGATTCTGTTCTTTTAAAAAAACTAGCTTTCTAATCTTTTTGTATTCTATCGATTTAATTTCAATTTATTATACAATTAACAAAGGCAAAAAAGACCTCTAACACTAGCTTGCTTTATTCTTTTTCTATTCAATCTGTTTTTTTTTTCCTTTATTATATTATTTAAAAGCCTTTGTTATGTGTACTGCGTTTAAGCTAACTGAGATTTCTTATAGCACTTGTATATCATTGTTCTTTTGTTGTTTTTGATTGCTTCCATTGTCCCTCATACGCTGTTTGTGACGGATTGAGAGACGATAGAGCTGACATTTGGAGTCACCGACTGTGCAAAAAAATAAATAAAAAGCAAAAAAAACCTGTCCTGAGATTCCAAAAGCATTCACTGCGCAATGAAGTCTGTTAGAATTAATAAATAAAGTTAGAATGTCCTTATAATTTAAGAAATGAAAAAAAAATGTTTTACGTTTTATATTCATTGCACATTAAGCAATGCTTGAGTATCAGCACATGTGCGCGAGCTCAAATGTGCTATTAATTTTATAGCTACAACAGTGCATAGTAAAACGGTGTTTCGTTCCTTGAATTCATCATATTTTCAACGAATCAAGTGAGCCAGTGATTCAACAGTCCATTCAGATGGACTCACTTGTTTCCTTTCTAATGGAATCAGCCGTTTTGAACGAAAAGTTTGATTTGAATGATTCAATAAATACTTAAACCATGGATTTGCTGTCACCTACTGGCGGTTTTATTGTCATCATTATTTATCCATGAAAGGCCTAAACCAGACAAGGTGCCAGCACTAGCCTACTACCAGCACAAAAACACATTTAGCAAAATATTTACCAAAATTAATCAGTTTCATTTAATAAGGCAAAATTTTCAATAAAACGTTTTTAAAAATTATGATTTTGTAATTTGTAATCATTATGAAACATTAGCTACAGGACCAACTCCCCAACAGGACCATTTTTTTTTATTGCTTAGCTTAGCTCTCACTATATATTATAATAGTTTATATCATATTTTTTTAAACATTATATATTTATTAGCCTACTTATTTATGAAATTGTATGAAAATACAGATGTTTAGATTATAACTCAGGTTTATTTTTTTTTAAGGGGTGGTGCTAGCGCAGTGGATAAGACGCATGTCTTTGGTGTGAGAGACCCGGGTTCGAATCCACTGTGAGACACCAATGTGTCCCTAAGCAAGACACTTAACCCCTAGTTGCTCCAGAGGTGTGCGACCTCTGACATATGTGGCAATTGTAAGTCGCTTTGGATAAAAGCGTCAGCTAAGTGAATAAAAATGTAAAAAAAAGATTTTTTTTTTTTTTACAAAATATAGATTTTTTACAAATGTCTCAGTACATATAGCCTAGTGACTGCAGAAAAAAAAAGTTAACAATGCATTCATAAATTTGCAATAGGGAATTATTTCATTTTATTGAAATGTACACATTTTTGAATATTTAAATATCATATCTAAATATTCTTTTGGATGTAATATAGAAGTCACTTTACTTATAATATTTGGTCCCTACATGAAGAGAGAGTCAGTGGTCTGCTGCGTGAGGAAGTGAGTCGCCGGCTGCGGAAAGTGAGTCTCCGGCAGCGCCAATGAGTCGCCGGCTGCGTGAGGAAAGTGAGTCGTTCGCTGCGTGAGTCATTCGCTGAGGAAAGTGAGTCGTTAGCTGCATGAGGAAAGTGAGTCGTTTGCTGCGTGAGTCGTTCACTGAGGAAAGTGAGTTCGCTGAGGAAAGTGAGTCATTTGCTGCATGAGTCATTCGCTGAGGAAAGTGAGTCGTTCACTGCATGAGGAAAGTGAGTCGTTCGCTGCTTGAGGAAAGTGAGTCGTTCGCTGAGGAAGTGAGTCGTTCGCTGAGGAAAGTGAGTCGTTCGCTGAGGAAAGTGAGTTGTTCGCTGAGGAAAGTGAGTTGTTCGCTGAGGAAAGTGAAACGTTCGCTGAGGAAAGTGAGTTGTTCGCTGAGGAAAGTGAGTCGTTCGCTGAGGAAAGTGAGTTGTTCGCTGAGGAAAGTGAGTCGTTCACTGCATGAGGAAAGTGAGTCGTTCGCTGCTTGAGGAAAGTGAGTCGTTCGCTGAGGAAGTGAGTCGTTCGCTGAGGAAAGTGAGTCGTTCGCTGAGGAAAGTGAGTTGTTCGCTGAGGAAAGTGAGTTGTTCGCTGAGGAAAGTGAAACGTTCGCTGAGGAAAGTGAGTTGTTCGCTGAGGAAAGTGAGTCGTTCGCTGAGGAAAGTGAGTCGTTCGCTGAGGAAAGTGAGTTGTTCGCTGAGGAAAGTGAGTCGTTCGCTGTGTGAGTGAGTCGTTCGCTGAGGAAAGTGAGTCGTTCGCTGCGTGAGGAAAGTGAGTCATTCGCTGAGGAAGGTGAGTCGTTCGCTGTGTGAGTGAGTCGTTCGCTGAGGAAAGTGAGTCATTCGCTACTTGAAGGAAAGTGAGTCATTCGCTGAGGAAAGTGAGTCGTTCACTGTGTGAGTGAGTCGTTCGCTGAGGAAAGTGAGTCGTTCGCTGCGTGAGGTGAGTGTGTATACTGATGCACCGCCGGCCTATCAGTGGTAAACTCAGTGGCTACTGGCAATTGTACGGTGTATTCCCGCGACAAGTCAGTAGCCTTATTTTTGGACCGGGCCGCACGCCATAGTGGTGCACTATTTTTACAGCCCCATCTTCTAGGCAGGATTATGCGCTAAAGTGGAGTATGTTTGTTGAGTGGTGTTATTTTCACCAAGACGCCCCCCAGAGAGGTCCAATCAGTGTGGTGCTTTCTTTTTTGCAGGAAAGGTTTTAGAGGAGGCTGTCCCCTTCCACCTTGAAAGTGTATGTTGCCGTCATTGTGGCAGATCATGATGCACTGGTTGGCTGGTCTGTCAGTTTTCTGAGAGGGCTCCTTTAGAGCCGCTTGAGTCAGTTGAGGTCGATATCTTGTTCCTTAAGAAAGCTCTTCTGATCATGCTCACTTTTTTTTTTGTCCTTTATTTAACCAGGAAAGTACTCGTTGAAACTAAAAATCTCTTTTTCAAGAGTGTCCTGGCCAAGATAGGCAGCAGTACAACCATACATACAACACAGAATACACAATAACATAAGACAACTAAAATAGCAGATACAACAACCACAAATCCTTAGCATATCATGCAGAACAACTACAGCCAGATGTGGCTGCTTCCAAGTCAGTTAATATCCTCTTAAAAGTAACCAATGAGACAAACTTATTAAGTTTCAAATTTTTCTGTAACTTGTTCCATGCAAAGGGAGCAGCAAAGTTAAACGCCTTTTTCCCCAGCTCAGTTCTAACATTTGGTACAGACAGAAGAACAAGATCCTGGGACCGAAGATTGTAAGTCCCAATATTTTTTACACTGATGTAGGTCAGAAGGTAGGATGGAAGAAGACCTAAAATAGCCTTATATATAAAAACATACCAGTGTTGAAGTCTCAGAGAAGACCATCCAACACGTTCATACAGTTCACAGTGGTGAGTGAGGACTTTAAGACCAGTGATGAACCTCAAAGCTCCATGGTATATAGTGTCCAGTGCATGTAAACTTTGAGACGAAGCGTGCATATATAAAACATCACCATAGTCAATAATAGACATAAAAGTACCAGCAACTAAACTCTTTTTAGATTCGAATGAGAGACAGGATTTGACAGGATTTGATTCTGATCTTTTTGCCAGCTGCTGAATATGAGAAGTAAAAGAAAGAGATTCATCTATTAAAATACAGAGATATCTTTATTTAGAAACACATTCAATCTTCTTACCCTGAGAAGTGATGATTGAAGGCAGATTTAATTTGGATTTTGAATTTGAAAAAAGCATTACTTTTGTTTTTTCAGCATTTAAAACCTTAAGAGCTGCAGATGTTGTACTATGCCTTTTTCTAAAACCGGATTGAAAGTCAGAACATTTTTACTGTCTAAAAAAGTCTTTAATTGATCACTGACAAGAGACTCTAAAACCTTGGCCAGGACAGACAATTTAGAGATCGGTCTATAGTTATTTAATATAGCAGGGTCACCACCTTTTAACGGGGGAACCACAAAAGCTAATTTCCAGATGGACGGAATGCCATTTGTGTTCAAGCACCGATTAAAAATATTAGTTAAAGGCATGGAAATAAAATTAGCTGCTAACTTTAAAAAGTAAGGATCCAATTTGTCAGGGCCTGCAGATTTTGTTGTGTCCATATTTGAGGGCTTTATCTACGTCTGAAACTGTAATAGGACTAAAACTAAAACACTGAGTAGAAGGTTCGGGTTAAAGGTTAAAGGGGAACACTTATGTTGAGTATTTAGTGACTCAAATAAAAATCCTGAGGCTATGAAATGTTCATTGAAACAATCAAGAATTTTGGTTTTGTCAGTAATTGTTTTAGAGTCTATCACAACGCTTGAAGGAAGCTCCTGACCTTTACTGTTTTCTGATAAAGATTTGATAGTTTTCCAAAATTTTGATGGGTTATTCAGGTTATGAGTGGTTTGAGAAAGAAAATGATCAGCTTTGGCTTTTCTAATTTTGAGAGTACATGCATTGCGCAGCTGCCTGAAAACCAGCCAGTCAGAGTTCTTATTAGATTTTCTGGCTATTGCCCATGCCACATTGTGGTCATGGAGGATATTTGCTAAATCCAGAGAAAACCAAGCATTGTTTCGGCCTTTAACTCTGTATTTCTTTAAAAGAGCATACTTATTAATTATATTTACAAATCCTTCATGAAAGAGATTCCAGGCACTATCAACATCTGCACTGTTATAAATTTTTTCCCAGTCAAAATTAGATAAATCATGGAGAAAGTCTTGTTCTGAAAAGTGCTTCATATTACGCTTGACTATAATACATGGTTTGATTTTTGATATTTTAGTATTTCTAACTGTAGCTATGACACAGTGGTCACTGATGTTTGCAAATATGGAAGCAGTGGAGTACTTATGAATGTTAGTTCGTTAGTTAAAATTACATCTAATTACATCTAGAGGTGATTTTTCCGGGTTTTTAAAGTTTGGCCGTGTGGGACTGTCAACAATATGGAAGAGATTTAGTGAATCACAATTAGCTCTAAAGTCATCAGATATTGGTTGTAACCAATTCCAATTTAGGTCTCCGAAAGCTACTAATTCCTTAGAGTTAAAATTGAAAGGAGTTTCATTAAGGAGGATGTCAGGACTTCCATCATGACGGCAGGCATTTTTGTTTGACAAAATGTGCTTTGAATTTGGGGCAGCTGATTCTCACATGATCTTGAAACCCTGGTCTGGATATGTGTATAAAGTTCCCACCACTCCCTTTCAGGAACCGGTGGTGAACTTCCAAGCATTTTCCCCTTAGTGGAGACAGACCCAGCCCTTGCAATGCTGTGTCCCATTTGCACTTTATGGATCGTGGAAGACATCTTGAGGTTCATCAGACACCCTCAGTTCTTGGTCTACTTTGGAGGTCAACAACAAGGAAAGGCTTTCTCCAAATAGAGATTGGCTCAGTTCCGGCGCCAGAAGATTTTAACAGGGGGGCTATCCCTTCTTCCCGGGGGGGGGGGGGCACATAGCGTGAGTGTCAGTGGGCGTTTGGTGTTGATGTAATTTAATTTTTCCTATAAAACAAAGTAACTAATATTACTAATCATCGTCACTATTCGCAAAGAAGAAAATGTATTATGATTTTTCACTGGCCCGATGCACATCAGAACTGGTTCAAACTTTACGCAAACATTTTTTTAAGTCACAATTAAAATATGATGACGTTATAAACTAATTATGCATTCTATAGTAGCTAAATAAAATAACACCAACCTGCTAGAACAGCTGGAGTCTGCGGTGCTTACTCTCGTTGAACCTTCTCAGTAGAGTATCTTTCCATTCTTTCCGAAATTTTCTTGTCAAGTCTCTTTCAAATGCCAATTCCACTAAATGAGCCTTTCGCTGATGTAGCATGCTCCTTCGATGGCTTCAAGAATGGTATGATGCTCCTGGAGTATTTGTTTAAGTGTTAATTTTCCGCCACTAGAAATCGATCTGTCGGGCCACAACAAATTCTGAATGAATCACTTTTGAATTAACTAAGTTCATCATATCTTGTACGAGTTGAGCATCCAAGAAAGTGCTGTCACATTTTGGATCAAAAGCTGAAAGAGCTTCAATTAACTTGCTATTTCTTTCTCCGAAACGCTCCGAGATTTCTGCAAGCACTGCATCCAAAGTACTGTAGAATAATCGTCTGAGCTCTTCTTGATTTCCCAAATCACCTTGAGCCTGGCCAATGCTTTCCTCCAGCAGATATTCTTGAAGGCTTTTGTTGATGGTCCGCTTTCGTTTGGGGGGTCTTGGCATTTCAGTGTCGTTGGCCTTTTCCCACAGCTCTAAGAACTCAGATTCACTATGCAATTTCGTAAGGCATTCTGAAGCACATGTAACTAATTTGACTGCACTTAGAAGGTCCATGTCCTCTGACTGCATCAGTTTGTTTGGAGCATCAAGCAGCAGTAAAATCTTATACACCATGTGGGCAATGAATTTGAAGCTCGTCTCTGATACTTCCCTAATCAGGCCAGCTGCTTCCATGTGCACCTCCATCTCGTATCTGCGGTTTCCACTGATCTCGGCTAACAACAAAGTAATGTCTTGAAAAGAATTCAAAATTGTTTTGACAGTTTGAAGATGCCCTGTCCATCGCTGTTCAAGTAATCTCTTAAGCTGCTGCCCTCCATACAAGACAGCAACGGTTGGCTTCTTTATGAATTTATAAAGCAAGTCACATACATTAAAGAAGTCTTCAACCGCGGGCTCTGTGGATATTGCATGAACTACCACAAGATGGAGCTGATGATTGAAGCAATGCACGTACGGAATCACTCTTCCTAATTTGTCCTGCAAAATTTTCTGTACTCCTCCATTTTTTCCGGACATGAGAGAGGCCCCGTCATACACCTGGCTCAATATTTTAGAAGTACTTAGCCCATTCTTTTCAAGCTCTGTAATTATTGTGTTATTAAGGGTCTGGGCATCCCCTTTTTCAGTTTTTGTCATGGAAAGAAGTCGCTCTGTGACTTGATAATTGTTCTTAACAAAGCGAACGATTATGAAATATTTTCCATTCCAGTTGGGTCACGTGTGCCATCTACTTTGATTGTGTACCACGAGTCTGCAACTTCTCGAACTATTTCTTCAGTGACCAGACTGCTCATGTTTGCAATGACGTCATTTTGAATTTCGTGAGAACTGTACGTTGCATTGCGTGGTATTGTCTTCATAACACTCCTTAACTCTGGATATTTTCGGAGGGTATATTCGAATAATGAAAAGTCCGCTTCCATCCTCTGTTAGACTATCAAAAGTATCTGTGTTTCCCCTTAGCGGCAAATGATTCACTACAAGAAACTTAATCATGTCCACTACAGAGGAGAAGTAGTTGCGATTCCTAGCTAATTGGTTACTGTTAACCATAGTGGAAATTTCAAGTCCACGTTCTTTTTTTTTCTCTGTCTTTCCAGAGTGCCATGCTTGTAATGTGCTCTTTTGACGCTGCATGTTGGTTAAGGCCTTTTCCCGCCTCTACAGCGTGTTTCCAATCACTGAAGCCCCTTACAGTGAAAGCGTTGTCTAATGGAGATATTAGGTATTTCCTGCATGGAAAACAAAATGCAGCATCTGCTTCTACGGAGTATTCCAACCACTCCCGTGATGTATACCATGACGCAACAAATGATCGATGCTGGTTGTAGCAAAGGCGAAGAGGAAAATGTCTTAATTTAACCTGATTTGGTTTATCCTCACCAAGGTCGAAAGGCACTCTTGGCGGTCCAGGCATGCATGAGCTGGAGCATGAGGGCAGAGGACCAATAGGTGTTGGTGTCTTGTCGACTAGCATGTCTACTGAGTTGCTGTTGGATGCTTGCAATTGCACGGTCGCATCTGGCAAACTATGGGACCGATTTATCATATATTTTCGTATACCCATTTTTATACTGCCGTACGGTAATCTATCTAACCATTACTAACCATTACTGTTGCTAGGAGACAAATCTCCGCCGACCACCAGTCTGATGGTCATGTCAGATTTTTGCCTGATATTTTTTTGTGGTTATGGTATGATTAAAACTTGATTCAATTTAAAACGAGTAACGTGTTGTGTTAAACTTTTTATTGAAATTACACATCACATTTTATATCACATTATACTTATTTAATTACATTTTTGTGTTCTATTGTGCCAGGCTTAGGGGGGGGGGGGGCTTGAGATCACCCCCCCAAGCCCCCCCTTAACGCCGGGCCTGGATTGGCTCACTAGCTAGTGGATTCAATTCAATTCAAGTTTATTTGTATAGCGCTTTTTACAATACAAATCGTTACAAAGCAACTTTACCGAAAATTATGTTTTTTACAATATTTAGTAATAGCTTATAAGTGGTGACTGTCAGTTTGTGCACGTATGACAGGATTTTAAAAAAAATTAATACAAGACGTAGTCAGCCAGATGATAAACATTAGTAATATTATTAATAATTAATAATTATTATATGATGCAGTCACACTTGTAGCAATATTTGTTAGTGCTGTTTGTTGATTCAGGTTTAGCATCATCTGAGGTGTTCTGGATCCAGACTGGAGCTTGTGTAAATCCTAGTTGGCAAAACATAAAAACAAATAGAGACATCATTAGCATAGCTGCTGATCCAACAAAGTAAAATTAATTAGTTTAACCCAAGCTAAAGAATAAAAATGCTAATTTGATCGGATGCAACTACACTCACAATTTAAGAGATACATTATTCGAATACTTGGCGAAAGAGATGCGTTTTTAATCTAGATTTAAACAGAGAGAGTGTGTCTGAACCCCTAACATTATCAGGAAGGCTATTCCAGAGTTTGGGAGCCAAATGTGAGAAAGCTCTACCTCCTTTAGTGGACTTTGCTATCCTAGGAACTACCAAATGTCCAGCGTTTTGTGACCTTAGGGAGCGTGATGGATTGTAACATGGTATAAGGCTAGTTAGGTATGCAGGAACTAAACCATTTAGGGCCTTATAGGTAAGTAATGATAATTTTTAACTGATACGGAACTTAATAGGTAGCCAGTGCCGAGACTGTAAAATTGGTGCAATATGATCATATTTTTTTGACCTGGTAAGGACTCTAGCTGCTGCATTTTGGACTACCTGTAGCTTGTTTATTGAAGAAGCAGGACAACCACCTAAAAGTGCATTACAATAGTCCAGTCTAGAGGTCATAAATGCATGGACTAGCCATCACCTTTGCTTACCATAGGTAGGGGCGAGCCATGCCCCTGGGGTATATAGGCTCATTTTACTTGGAGTGTCACTTCCGCCTGGGCATTGGTGCAAAATACTAATCTGGCAAACTCTTGTAGAGCTATGGGCTAGATGACACCTAACACCTTTTTGTGAGATTTAACAGTTTCTATGCTGAGCCAGTTACCTCCAGAGTGTTGGGTATGAACAGGTAATTGATGGGTAGGTGAGTCTTGATTGTGGCACCATTGCTCTCTACAAGGTGCTACAGAGTGCTTTTCTGCTGTTCTAGAAATTTCCCCTCCGCTCAGGCAGAGGAGCCTGATGCCAGGCTAAGTAATTTGTTGCATACCATTCGGTCAGACCTTGTACTAGGCTGGGTGCCCATAAATGAGATTATTTTTGGGAAGTTCTTTTCCCTTTTTTTGTAAACCTGTGCCTTTTCCTGGACAGTTTTATTATGTTCATCCCTGCATTATTAGTTGTTCCACCCCTGGTTAGGTAAAAACTACTGCAATGGTATATGTAGTAATGTCCCTTGGTCAGTCCATATGTGTATTTATATTTCACCTGCCCCAGGTTAGGATTTGGCTCTACTTTCCAAATGTAAATATGTTTGTGTGTGTGTGACAACCTACTGACAAGTCGGAATGCACACAGGCAATTTTTTAGCTAACATCAAAAAAAGTGACAAATTTTGTCTAGCAATCCCAATTCATTTACCGTATTTTTCGGGCTATAAGTCGTACCTGAGAACAAGTCGCATCAGTCCAAAAATACGTCATGATGAGGAAAAAAACATATATAATTTGCACTGGACTATAAGTCGCATTTATTTAGAACCAAGAGAAAACATTACCGTCTACAGCCGCGTGAGGGCGCTCTATGTGTTCAGTGTAGGATATAGGTGCACTGAGCACAGTGAGCAGCATAGAGCGCCCTCTCGCGGCTGTAGACGGTAATGTTTTCTATTGGTTCATTTCTCTCGGTTCATGTCAAATTAATTTTGATAAATAAGTCGCATCTGACTATAAGTCGCAGGACCAGCCAAACTATGAAAAAAAGTGCGACTTATAGTCCGGAAAATACGGTAACCCTCTAGAGTCGATTAACGTGTATACGCGTTATGAGTCATTTTCTCCTGATAACCCCGAAAAGAACTTATGAAAATAACAATATAATGTGGGGTGGGGGTGTGGGGGTGGTTGGGTGAATTTTGACCCTGCTAACATCTAACGCTGATTGTATGTCTCTGCTTTCATTTATACTCACGCTCACACACACAGATCTCTGGAGAGGTAAGAACAGCTTTCTCTCACTAACTGGGTCGTGACTGTACTCTTATTTCCTGGTCAGCTTTAATCCAAGCATCTGTTCTGTATCTCCTTCAGTGATAACGAGAAGTGCTCCACCAGTCAGCAGTCTGTCTGCGAGAGCAAGCGCAGCAGCAATGACAGTCTAGCCGACTACGGAGACAGTGTTGACATCCAGTTTAATGAGGACGGCTCCTTCATCGGCCAGTACAGCGGACGCAGAGAACCAAATGGTCACGGGAGCTCGGGCGCCACATCTCCCATCAATCCCAACATGCCTCCACCCAGCATCAGCTTTCCCACGTCTGTGACAGGATTCCTGGGGCCAAACTAACGCTCCACCTCTACACACACACATTCTTGACCATTTGAATGAGGGGTCCTGATGGTATTAGACAGGATATTAATTTCAGGACAGACAGTCGTTACTATATGACACAAGAAACAACATTAGCAAAAACCGCCGGCTTCACGCTCACTTAATAATGAAACACATGCATCCGACAGACACGAATAACCTGCAGGACAGTTGCTTCCAACATTCCATCCAAGCACTGAAAACTGTTTACAATGCTCACTTCGCTGCTTCAAGTGATGTTTGGATTGTAAATTCTCCCTCACTGGAAGTTTTGCCAGTTCTTTCACTGAAATTATGCAGAAGAAGATGTGATAAACAACATACACAACAGGAAAAAGACACGAATACAACTGTTTGAGAGTGTAGGGCAGACTTGGGCCTTGTTCATGTGGCACACTAATCCTATTTGTTTTGAAGATGGGATCTGAAGGAGTGACTGCCTGCAACAATTTTAACAGTCAGTAGAACTGAGGCTGATTCTTTACATGATGTAGTCAGTATTTCAGTCTAAGATGCAGTTCCAGAATTGTTTTTTTTTAACTGTTCAGACTAAACCAAAACAAAGTGATTTTGCTGCCTCTCTGAACAATGCCTTATGTCGAATACATCAGCTGAAATCACTGCGGTCAATAGAAGTCAGGTCTTAAAGGCTGAAAAGCAAAAATCTTTTACTATTCATTATGGTTTGAAGGCATTATTTTCCCATTCACGATTACAAAACGTTACATTTATTTGAAGTATTGTTTTTGTATTATTCTTTTACTTATGTTCTTTTTTTTAAATTAAATACATGTATATACATACTTTTTTTTCATAAAGGCAAATATATTTGAGTTATAATGTATATTTTTTATTTTTTTATTATTATTATTAAATTTTTTGCTTGTAATACAGTTATCTTAATGAATTTGTGTTTTATAAAACAGTATGTATGAACATTAATAATCTCCCATATGTGTCTCTCTGTCTTAATAATCAATGTTCAGGGCTTTTAACCGTGTATCGTTTGTATCGTTGCCCAAGTAAGTTTTTAAAATAATGGTGTTTTTGATGCAATTTATTACGTTAAATTTTTTTGAAGTACATACAGCCGCTGCACTAAAGCCAAATTTTGTGATCTTGACACTAACATATATTTTTAAAAGAAAAAGAAAAAAAAACAGCAACAAAATCTGAATTCCCAGCAGCAAATAACAGCATGAGATGTAGTGCTAGGCTAGTTGATGTAGTGTGAGGCTGTGCCTGTTGTTCTGCTGTAACGCTGAGGCCAAACCCTGAAAAACTGCTTTGCTCCAGTGTCTGTGTCATCCGTCCGTAAGCTTGCAAATATTAACACTCAAACATTGCTAATTATGTACAGTGAATTATTACTAACAATAACAGTCATACATTATAATATCACACATTTGTCTCATGTCATCAATTGTTTTTTTTGTTTGTTTGTTTTTTTTTTTTGTGTGGGCATTCATTGAATTTGTGTAGTTGGGATATTCCTGTCTGAAGGAAATAGCCTTGAACAATATAACGAGCCGATGGCAGCGAATAGAAACAAATTACAGAACAAACTGATGCTTCATAATCTGAATGTAAGTCATCTTTTCCAACTTTTATTTAGTATGTTTTCACATTTAACATCTTTATTATTAGATTTAGTAGTATTATTACACTTAATATGATCTTTAGTTTAGAAAACAGGTCAGAAGTAAAATACTATTTATTTAGTGGACTTCTGAATGACTATATTGTTGTGAATTTTATTAAATGCATTTGGGGGAAGGAGCAGTGATGATGTCATGATGGGCCTGCAGTTTAACGACATCATCACCTCTTAACCAACCCGTCTGAAGACTGCAGAACGAGACATCTGTGACGTTTAATAATGGCACGGGTAGAAATATCGTCAGACAGTAATTGCAGCTTTGAGTTTACTCATTTGTCTTCTCTCGCATATGCCACAGCATCCTGAATTGTACCGATCAAAATCATGCTGCAAACGCCTGGTTAAAATCAAATTAAATACTAGGAATATTTACAACAAATGTATGTAAGAGTATGTAGCTTGTGTATGCATTACAATATATTTTCCTACAAAAAGGACTTGAGTTAAATGGGTGGAATTGCAGTGCATGGCTTTATACGATGAGCTGTGAAAGACCTAAAGCTCGTCACCATCCCTCCTGGGTCAGTGGGGTATCTTCATATTGTATGTAAGCTTCTTCTTACCTCTGCTTTCTATTTGTAAATTGACACACTAAAATGAGAATAAAAATGTAGTCAGAGTGGTATTTCAAAGCATTGCAGCCTCTGTGAGTGATCTCTGAACTCTGCTGAGAAAGGACGGGTGTGATGGATGCAGTAGGAATGTGACGAGTCGAGTGCCACAGTGCTAGCTTGTGCTGTATCCAAATGCAACAAAATAAAATGACATTGATTATGCAGAAAATAATGTGTGACACATTTTACTTTAAAATATACATTCCATTGATTATGCCTTTCATAATATGAGGACTTCACTGAACGTGACTTGGCCTTAAAATGACTACACTTCCTAATACATAATTCATTCATGATCGGATATAATTGTGTGATCTCAGGAGCAGCAACCAAATCATCTAAAAGATGAAAATAAATAAAGCAGAACAAGAAACAAGTGCAGCTGATTCAGGCATGTCACGGGCCCGTCCCAACTACAGAAGACAATCAGAGGGGGCCAAGAATTGAACTGCTTTTAATTAAATGAGACAAATCTGACAACACATATGACTCTCTTAAACTGCTGTTGTATGTTTAATATCACGGTAAGAATTTAGAGCCTATCAAACACATCACAATAAGCATATTGCAAGAACATCCAAACAAGATACACAAACAAGTACATTATATTCAGGCCCGGTTCTACAGGGGTGCTAGAGGTGCTAAGCACCCTCAAACAAAACCAAAAGCACCCTCAGTTAAAGCTGTATCAATGGCATTTTATTGTAGCTATAGCAAACTATCCAGTGCGTTATGGTTTGGTTTAGGAGATCGACTTCTGTTTCAACATGTTTTTGCAGCGTTGAGCAATGTAGCTGTAATGATATTAAACCTTCATATTCATCCGGAAGAAGGAGGCGGGAACCGGCGGACAATCAAATAACATTTTAATACTTCCAAAATAAACACAAAACAGCGCACCAGTCACTCACGGACGACTGGTGCGCTCAAATAAAAAGCAAAACACAACTAAAAGCCCAGGCCTGGTCCTCTCTCGTCCTTCACTGTCGTCGCTCCAGTTTTATATCCTTCCATCTCCTACGTGGGACTCGAGACCGGTGGTGGGTCGCAGGTGTCACTGATTTGCCCAATCATTGCCTGCCTCACTCCTTGTTCCCACATCCCTCGGCCCCGCCCCACTCGCCACAGTAGCCAATCACAGACATATCTGTAGATTTCTTGAATCAGAGGCGTTTAAGTTAGAATCCGCTCACCAATCAAATCACCAGAGTTTAGGTATTGGTATTTTAGTTTTTTTTTTTTATTAGCATAAATCATCTCATAAACCATCCGGCATACATTATGCAGGAGATGTGTACGAATTGAGGTTTTTAAAAGCCGCATGCGCAGCTCGGTGAACCGGGTAGCTCTGTGAAGTGTTTCATCCTGTCAAAGAGTTACTCAACCTCGAGCCAATAGCCTTCGAGTATGACATGTGACGGAGCATGTGATTTTTTGAATGTAGTGAACGAATACGCCCTTCAATGAACGAGTTTCATATGAGTCTGAACAAGATCTAGAGATCTTATCATTCGTGAATGAAATGGCTGAACTGTCACACAAATGTCGTTCGTGAATGAGTTGAATGAACGGATACATGTCGTTCGTGAATGAAATGAACTGGTACTATCTCGTTCGAGAGCTAAATGAATTAGAGTAAACCGGGTCAGTTTGCAATTTAGCATGTCAATCTCTCAAAATGCAAAGCGCAGTTATAGGCACTGTTTCACATACGCTTGTTTTCATATTTAGCATACATAACATAACTCCACGTTTAATCCCTGATTTAGGAATGTGAATATAAAATATACGAACTGTCTGACCAAACAATTAAAATGCTTATTATGCTAGAAAACCTTGTGCTTTGTTCATCTGAAAAACTTAATTAGACTTTATATATTGAATGCGATTATGCACACATTTTAATAAAGCCAAATCAGTTTTTGTAACAAATGAATACGTTCGTTGACTTAAGACATGACACACAAGACACTCTTTTTCACCACCTGCAGGAATTTTTTGTGTAATACGAAGAAATGGTCACTGAACGAATCAGTGAGCGAATCTGAACTAATCATTTTGGTGAACGAACTGAAAATGAACAAATCTCTTGAAAGAATCATAATTTCCACCACTACTCTCCTCTTTCTCCTTTTTCCACTGCCATCTAGTGGTTAAACATTGCCTCTGCAGACACAACAATTCCCCTTTTCTTTGAAGCATTTGTTTTTTAAGGGTACTGATGGAACATCACAACATAACATTGTTCCCTATTCTAAACACCATAAGTAATACAGAATTACAGAATTACTTTAAGAAACGATTTACCTGTTTATATAAAAACAGTAATATTAACAAAACAAATGGTGTATTTACCCATTTAAAGAACACTTTCTTTAAGGAGTGCCTCCATAACATTTACACTAATCCAAGTAACAACCAAAAAAAACATTGACTGGATTTAACCATGAACCATTTCAGCCCATTGCATGTATTTATTTCTCTAACACAAAGTCCTTCAACCAAGCTGGTTGTTTAGGAACTCTCACACTTCTTCTAGGACTCGTTCGCTTTTCCTCAACATGACCTTGTGCTGTAGGCTGTACGTTTGGTTTCCATTCTGGCATTTTTCCCAAACTTATCAACGCCTCGTTTTGGAACTCCAGTAAGACAAGACGCATTCCATTTCTTCCCATCCTCCAGCAGGAAGGTATTTGGACCAACTCTCCTTCTCGCCAAACATGGAGCAGTCTACCTTGCTGAGCCTTTGTGAACATGCTCTGGTTTCTTAATATGCACCCAGTCATTTTCCTTGAAATTTGGTACCTTAGCTCCTCTTCTTTGGTCAGTATAGTCTTTACATTTCTTCTGTTTACATGTCACAGTATTTTTGATTTCAGAATATGTCTTCACCTCTGTGCTGACAGGCAGGACATTCAATTTTGTACGCATCTTGCGGCCACGCAGGAGTTCAAACGGTGTAGCCCCTGTGGTAGCATGTGGTGTAGCCCGGAAATTATGAAAGAACCGTGTCACAGCTGGTTTCCGAGGCTTCTTTTCCTGAATTGCAGATTGGATGCATTGTTTCAACACTCTATTAAATTGTTCAACAGCCCCGTTGGCCTGTGGATAATTAGAAAGTCAGCAAAAGCAGTGGATGTTAGTCGTGGACCGTTATCAGACACTAAATAGAGTGGATTACTGTAGTGTATTTTCGTTTGTCATGGATCTGTGGAATCACAGAGTCTCGGGATTTTGTTTCCAGAAGAAAGATTTTATTTTCAAGAGAAAATAAAACTGATATGCTATACCCCTGCACTCTCTGCACATTCCATTCTCATGCAGGCCTCTACATACAGTCAAATGCATGATTATAACAGTAGAAAAACTTGATACATAAATGGCTAGATTCACATTGATTATGCCTGATTAGTTTACGGGGTTGGGGCTCGTATGTGAGCGCCTGGTGGCCGGGCCTCCCCCCACGGGGTCCGGCCGGGCTCAGCCCGAAGGAGCGACGTGGGGTCGCCTTCCCGTGGGCTCACCACCTACAGGAGGGACCGTAAGGGGCCGGTGCTTAGACAATCGGGCGGCAGTCGAAGGCAGGGGCCTCGACAGCCCGATCCCTGGACACGGAAACTAGCTCTAGGGACGTGGAATGTCACCTCACTGGCGGGGAAGGTGCCCGAGATTGTGCGTGAGGTTGAGAGGTTCCGACTAGCGATAGTCGGGCTCACCTCTACGCACAGCTTGGGCTCTGGAACCACACTCCTCGAGAGAGTATGGACTCTTCACCACTCTGGAGTTGCCCATGGTGAGAGGCGGCGGGCTGGTGTGGGTTTGCTTATAGCCCCCCAGCTCAGCTGCCATGTGTTGGAGTTTACCCCGGTGAACGAGAGGGTCGCTTCCCTGCGCCTTCGGGTCGGGGATAGGTCTCTCACTGTCGTTTGTGCCTACGGGCCGAACAGCAGTGCAGAGTACCCAGCCTTCTTGGAGTCTCTGGGAGGGGTCCTGGAAAGTGCTCCGACTGGGGACTCTGTCGTTTTACTGGGGGACTTCAACGCCCACGTGGGCAACGACAGTGACACCTGGAGGGGCGTGATTGGGAGGAACGGCCCCCCTGATCTGAACCCGAGCGGTGTTCAGTTATTGGACTTCTGTGTTACAGCTTGTCCATAATGAACACCATGTTCAAGCATAAGCGTGTCCATCAGTACACGTGGCACCAGGACACCCTAGGCCGTAGGTCGATGATCGACTTTGTGGTCGTTTCATCCAACCTCCGGCCGTATGTCTTGGACACTCGGGTGAAGAGAGGGGCGGAGCTGTCAACTGATCACCACCTGGTGGTGAGTTGGATCCGATGGCGGGGGAGGAAGCTGGACAGACTCGGCAGACCCAAACGTACTGTGAGGGTCTGCTGGGAACGTTTGGCAGAGTCTCCTGTCAGAGAGATCTTTAACTCCCATTTCTGGCAGAGCTTAGACTGGATCCCGAGGGAGGCTGGAGATATTGAGTCCGAGTGGACCATGTTCTCCACCTCCATTGTCGAAGCGGCCGCTCGGAGCTGTGGCCGCAAGGTTTCCGGTGCCTGTCTAGGCGGCAATCCCCGAACCCGGTGGTGGACACCGGAAGTAAGGGATGCCGTCAAGCTGAAGAAGGAGTCCTATCGGGCCTGGTTGGCTTGTGGGACTCCTGAGGCAGCTGACAGGTACTGGCAGGCCAAGCGCGGGTGGTTGTGGAGGCAAAAACTCGGGCCTGGGAGGAGTTCGGTGAGGCCATGGAAAAGGACTATCGGTCAGCCTCGAAGAGATTCTGGCAAACCGCCCGGTGCCTCAGGAGAGGGAAGCAGTGCCCTACCAACGCTGTTTACAGTAGAGGTGGGGAGCTGTTGACCTCAACTGGGGATGTCGTTGGACGGTGGAAGGAATACTTCGAGGATCTCCTCAATCCCGCTGACACGTCTTCCATTGAGGAAGCAGAGGCTGAGGGCTCAGATGTGGAGTCGTCCATCACCCAAGCTGAAGTCACCGAGGTAGTCAAGAAACTCCTCGGTGGCAAGGCACCGGGGGTGGATGAGATCCGCCCTGAGTACCTCAAGTCTCTGGATGTTGTGGGGCTGTCTTGGCTGACACGCCTCTGCAGCATCGTGTGGCAGTCGGGGTCGGTGCCTCTGGGATGGCAGACTGGGGTGGTGGTCCCTCTTTTTAAGAAGGGGGGCAGGAGGGTGTGTTCCAACTATAGGGGGATCACACTTCTCAGCCTCCCTAGGAAAGTCTATGCCAGGGTACTGGACTGGAGAGCCGCTGCTCTACTCTGAGCTAGGGAGGAAGTGTCTAGGGAGAGGGAAGTCTGGGGTTCTCTGCTTAGACTGCTGCCCCCGCGACCCGGATAAGCGGAAGAAGATGGATGGATGGATAGTTTACATATTGACCAATGAAAATCTTCCACATTCTCCCCTTTGAGACTAAGTCTCACATTTGATTATTTTTATCCAGAGTGCTACTGTCACAGTGTCTGGGTTGTGTTCCCTGGGTATCCACTAGGTGTCCTCGGGATTTTGTGTGGTTCACCGTCGGGGTGACGTTGCAGAAACTGGTGGTGGAATGTAACCGAATCAGGTGATTGACAGCAGTGTCATCCTATCAGCAAGTAGTACCGTGCATTTAAGTCTGATTGGCTGTTACCTGGGATGCGTCACGTCCGATTTCCCCGTTTGTTTTGCTAGCGTCGACGGTTGTTGTAGGTAAGCGAGCTGTGTTTTAATGGGTGATCCTTTCTGGAGTTTTCCTATGTATAACTTTTTTTTAAATCATTTGTTATCAATTACTGCAGCTTTGGTGCGGTGCCTTCCGTGCTGCTTAGTGGGTCTGATGACTGTTCACCTCACAGGTAATGTTATTGTTAAGGGCTCGTGATATGGTGCTGAAACGGCTGTGTGGGTTTAACATTCTTTCGGATATCAAATAGGCGTGTTTCCCTGTATTCCATGGTGTAATCTGTGGGCATGACTGACCAATCCGTGTCTATTAAGCATGCTATCTAGCGTGATCTCCTGATGGTAAGTGTTTATACGTTATTATGACTGCGAGTGGGGATAGTATTACGATTGTTAACATCACCGTTTGTTATAGGATTCTCCTTCGCATTCTATGCCGTGGTTGTTGCTACTGTCTCCACACTATTAAAATGCTGCGGTTAATACGGCTGCGCTGACGCGATCATCACTAAAGAGACGGAGACTGCTCGTTTGGTTCTTATCGTGGCATTATATTTGACCCTTGTTTGTGTGGGTTTGTTTGTTTGTTGGTTCCTTCCACTTGTAGGGGAGCTAGCTTCCCTTTGTGTCTTTGTTTGATTTGAAACCTCTTTTTGTTTATTTTCTGTTACCTAACTTCTAATTTTTTGGAAGTATAGTTTGTTTGGTTAGCTTGATTTTTATTTCATTTTTATTTCATCTTTCTTTTTGTAAAGCCATTTAAACTGCGTGTAATATTTAATCAAGCCATTTAACTGCTTGGTTCATGTGATCAACCATCTATAAGTACAATTCTATTTGTGTGTGTGAACCTCTACTGAGCTAAAATTGTCTTGTATTATTAAGGTGACCAACTAATTGACTTTCCTGCGCTTGAATGGTTTTCTTTTCTTTATTTTTGTCATTTACATTTATTATTGTGAGGATTTGCTTTATTGATGTCCATCTGGTCATTTTTTTTATGAACCTTTGTTATAGTTTCTTCTCTTTATTTTGCAGGCACTGGGGTCCCACGGGTGGATTGCTCTTCCTCCTCCTGGTGGTGGTCCTTTATCGTGTGCAGTGTACACTGAGTGTGTGATTGTGTGATTAAGTGACACTGGGTGTGCGTGTGGAAGTGTGCTCTGTAAAATCAAACTCTACGTTGCTTCCTGCCGTTGGGAGCCTCAGGCCTGCCGGTATTTAGTTTCTGTTTTTGCATGTTTTTCTCATTGCTTAGGTTAAAGTGGGTTTCAGTGTCCAACATTTTAAAGTATTTTTCTATTAATGAACATTTGTATTTTTGTATTACTCACGTCTCTTGCCTAATTCTATGAGGGAACCGAACCTGTATGCTGTGCTCATTGTTTGAGTATTTTCCCTGGGGCTAATCCCTAGGGTGGCGTAGTCGGACTTTTTTATTAGGGAATAAAAACGTGCTCTTGTGTTTCAAAAATTAAACCGCCCCGCCACACTAGCACACCCTTAATCCCTCACTTCATGCTGTGTGGAGTTGTCGAAGCTGGTTGGCGTATTTTAAGGTTAGAGATGTGAACTCAGGTGTCACTCTGTAACCGTTTTGCTGATTAATGCAAGGCTCTCCCTTGAGATCATAACTGCACACAGTGGCGCAAAAAGTGGGTATGCGCCATATGCGGCGCATAGGGGCGCCGCACCATGGGGGGCGCCAAAGCGATGGTTAATTTTTTTTTAATGATAAAAAATAAAAATGTATATTAAAAGTTATATATATATATAAAAATATATATAAAGTTTAGAGAACTAACAGGCTCCGGTGCCCTCATAATATTCCATCGTAGAATTTAGACATTGAACCTCGCGAGTGGGTGGGGCGCCGTGAGCGCTGAGTAAGCAGCAGTAACGTTAGTGCGTTGTCGTTGAAACTCGAAAAAATTGGATAAAACAAAAAAGCTCTCGGGGGCTAAAAATAGAAAAAGAAAGAGGGAAAAGCAGATGGCATGTCAAGGGATGCGACAGCAGCTAAATAAGTGATTGGTGAAAGGCAACAGGTAGGATTTAAAATGTGACGTCTATGCTCTAAAAATATATAAAACTGTAATATGAGCTGTCATTTATTCCGTCATCACCCGGGTGCTGATAGCGCGCGCGCACAGATGAGACCTAAACAGCACACATTGATATCTGTGTTTAAACTAAACTAATTAAGCTTTGTCAGTTTAAACATTTAAGAGGCAGGACGCGAGCTCGCGCGCGCAGTGAGAAGATTTGTGCATGCGCTCATCCGAAGCGCGCAAACCCGCGCCTCAGAACGCGCGCAAATATAAGCTCTCTCTGAAGTATTTTATTTAAATGGACAAATTCAGACAAAAATTATGTCAAAATGCCCGTCTTGGTAAGTATCCTATAGCAGACATAGCCAGCTGAAGGTAGGCCACTGTATCAGTGCATTCTCTTAAAGTGACAGTCTTTATATTAATAGAAACAGCAACAACAAAGAAATCACTCACTGCTCTTGATTAAAAAGCTTTTGTAACAGATTGTTCAGTTTCTCCTAATGTTGGCTCGAAAGGCTATAATGGTCAAATGGGTTGGTAGTGATGCCCCCTCTACTCAGATGTGGAAATCTATGATATCTTTAGTTGTAACTAGAAAGATTGAGGTATTGTCGCAATGGTAAATCGCTCCGGTTTAAAAAATGGGAAATATTAAAAATATTTTTAAGTGTCTAAAGATTAAACGGTCATAAACAAAAACTGGATAAAATTTAGGTACAATCATATGAGGAAATGCTGTATGTAAATTGTCCACATGTTCATGAATATGTTAATTATTTCCTGTGCTGTGTTTTTGTTTTAATGTTTTTGTTTGTAATAATTAAAATGTTTAATAAAAAGAATATATTAAAAAATATATATAAAAAAATAAAAAAGCTTTTGTAACTTTATTAAAGAACAATCTTTAAGTTATAGTCAAATATGCGATGCTGTTTTACATTTGATTACTTTATTAAATTTCTGTACCTAAAAACTAATACTAGACCTCTTTACTCTATTGTATTTATTTTTGCTGTTGCTCGTAGTTAGATTTTTTTTATTATAGTTTCTCCATAAACATAGCACATAGCTACCGGAATGTACCGAAATGTGACTCTTGAACCGTGAAACAAACCGAACTGTGAAAATTTTAACTGTGCACCCCCAATAATAATATATATATATAAAATGTTTTGCTGCATACCCCTCTAACACTGGATAGTTGCGCCCCTGACTGCACACTCACTGGTTCTCTTTGATGGAGCAAATCATTCCTTGGCCTTACTAGAACTGCTGTCACCTGTAAATGGAAAACTTCAGAGTTTTTTGTTAGTGATATCAAGCATGCTAATTTGCTCATCTTGCTAGTTGTGCTTCTTGGTGTGACCTGTGGAAATGTAATGTGGGTTGAGGGCTGTCTTGGCCCCTTTTTGAGCTTTCACAATTCCAGTGCTGTCCTTAAAATGAGAAAAGAGTGAATGCCCATTTTCTATAATATAATAAAAAATTTGGTTTTACTCAGTTTTCAGCCTCCTTACTATTTTTCAATTCATTTCAATTTTATTCTCAACAATTTGCTTATTCAGTTATCTCTTTGTTTTATAAACTGAGTTCCACTATATTACTGGATAATTTCCCATCTTGCTCAGTAGCATAGGCCTTTTGACCTGGAAAACTCAAACCCACTTTATTTATTTTATCAGTCAGAAAGACAATGTTTTATCTTTTTGACACAGAATCAACTCCATCATGATATGCTGAAAATGAAAGTTAGATGTGGGGTGGACAGATGCAAGCTTGCTTTGTTCTGCCTTCCCATGTTATACACTGTGCATGTGTGGCACTGTTTTTCTTTCTGCCACAACAATGACCTAGGTACAGACCAGGAAACTTAACCAAATTCATCCATGGTCATTATTTTACTGGGCATAAATTACCCTGTGGGCCCAATTTGTATACAGCTGTTTTAGCAAATTGATTGAATTGCCTCAGTGACTCGTCAGACACTCTCTTTCATGCCATACAAAATCCATCATTCATACTTTTTCACATCCTTTCACACCCCCTTTTGGCCAAAAACATCTTTCTTTTATCAAAATGTCAGCTGATTGCATAGGCGGAAATCGCGGGGGGGTCGGGGGGGTCCGGACCCCCCCATCTGAGGGTTGTCCCCCGCTAAAATATAATTGAAATATGAGTATTGTAAATAATATAATGAGATATATAGTTAAACTAATTGTGTAAGTAGTAAAACAATACAAATGCAAACTGAGCCACAACAAAAAAAGTTTTAAACATCTCGAGTTCCCCCTGCTTTGCCTCACATTGCTTTGGTCCACTGCCTGCTCCCCTTTTACCACACCACCACCGACAAACACACACACACAGACCGGTGCGAGAAAACATCGTGTTTCAGTAGTTGTGGAAGTCCATAAGTCTAGCTTACTTTATTCACATTAAACATCGGATGACGTGATTATTTTCTCTTTTATATAGATGATGCTGAGTCATTAATAAGTCATGTCCAAAAAATATTATTGTGTATCAATTTACTTTTGTCACCGATGTAGTTTGCGCTGTTAGCGATTATAACAGGCGTTTTATACAGGCGTTACACACACCCATAGTGTACGCATATACAAGTCTTGTAAGTTAGATTAGACTAGTGCGGGTGCGCATTTAGATTTTCCCGTGTTTACTATGATTTAGTCGCTTTCAGTGGCGGCTCGTCGGGTGAGGCAGGGGAGGCACAGTTCCCCCAAATTTTGAGGTGAAAATGAGGAAGATTTAATGTTAATAAAATTCACTATTCATTTCAGTTCATGTCTCAGAATGTATATATTTTTGTTTGTAATTTCACAGTTGTAATACCATTACATGAAAGCTCCGCTTTTTTATCGCGAATGTGCTGAATCTGCTGATGTAATTACACCCGCTAAGTGAAAGAGAAGGGGAGGGGGAGGCCAGGGCAACCAATCAACATCGAGTGTTCACTTTCAGCGCTGAGGAGTGCTGAGAAAAGTAACATCATAGAGGAGGCTAGCCTCTCTTCTGGAATATCAACCAACCATCATAGAGATATAAATTAGATATTAGTTTGAACCTGTTTTAATACAGTCTATGGTTTGAACGTCTCCCTGAGCGGCTGGGCTGATAATTTACCAAGTATTGGTACATCACTGAATATCACTATGAGTAGCGATATTGAATATATTTTCTGACTAAAAGCTGCCAAAAAGCCATTTTAAACTGGTTAAGCAAATAATAATAATAATAATAATAATAACAATTGGCAGGGATCCCCAGACCAATACAATTAGTTTGCCTCCTTTATTTTAAAATTCATGAGCCGCCACGGGTCGGTTTATTTCATTTAATATAGTTAAAATAATATAACATCATACTAAGAGTACAGTTGTTCTCCAGATATTAGCATGACAAATGTGATTTAGATTTTTATAAAAATTGAATAAACAAAAGTTAATATTAAGTGCATTTTAGGCACCATATTGCCTGTGTTAGCTCTATTTAACCAATGAAAAAAGTTGAAAACTAAGCTACAGCAGTAACAGCACTAATTGCGTCTTTGAGAAACAAACTAAGGAGGTGTTTCCTAACTGAATAAATCCACTTTTTGAACAAATCAGTCATTGACGTAATACATTATTATTTTTTTGTTACATTTTTTTGTTACATTTATTCATCTACAGCGATAGCGTTGACTTGATTGCAAATAAATGCACAGACACTATTTAACTGAACAGAGATGACATCACTGAATCCAATGATGAACTGCCTTTAACTATCATTTTGCATTATTGACACACTGTTTTCCTAATGAATGTTGTTCAGTTGCTTTGACGCAATGTATTTTGTTTAAAGTGCTATATAAATAAAGGTGACTTGACTTGACTTGACCCTCTGATCTGGACACAGACTGGATCTGGTGGCCACGGTGACCTCGGAACAAGAGAGAAACAGACTAATATTAGCGTAGATGCCATTCTTCTAATGATGTAGCAAGTACATAGGGTGTTATGGGAAGTGTTCCCGGTTCTGGTTTACCAAATTAATGCAGCCTAAAAATTATTTAACAGATTTGGATATTAAAAGCATATTAGTATGTTATGTGTAAGCCAGGTTAAAGAGATGGGTCTTTAATCTAGATTTAAACTGCAAGAGTGTGTCTGCCTCCCGAACAATGTTAGGTAGGTTATTCCAGAGTTTAGGCGCCAAATAGATTGATTTTGCAGTTGATTTTGATATTCTAGGTATTATCAAATTGCCTGAGTTTTGAGAACGTAGCGGACGTAGAGGATTATAATGTAAAAGGAACTCATTCAAATACTGAGGTTCTAAACCATGTTTTATAAGTAATAAGCAATATATGAGAGAATCATCAGGTCGTCAGTGCCCTTTGAACGCTTTTGACAATGCACATGTACATTATATGGTTTAAAATACATTGTCAGGTTTGTTCAATATAATTTTTATTTATCCTTTCTTTTTTATTGCAGAATTCTGAAAATCTGAGTAATATCTTTGTATTCTATGCCGTTTGTGACGTAGCTAAAAATGACATCAACATCCTTTTGTGTCACAACGTAGTTTAACAACTTTAAACAACAAACGACCTGCCATTTAGCGACTTTACCTAAATGAATTTGCAACATGGCCTGTGCCATGTTGAGACCTGGCTGCATGCAATGTTGCGGCCGGAAGATCCACAGTAAAAGGTTGAGTCGAAGTGGTAAGCAAATGAGGCTTTGCTGCGGTGAGATCAGCGGCTCGGGGCAACGGGGTGGTGTTGAGCTTTGTTCATAATATTTGCTGCTCTGCTGGAGTGGATTTAGGAGTGAGAATTGGCTGATTGCTGGGAGATGAATTACTTAGATCCTATGGATCCACTTTGTATATCCTTCGCAAGGACTGAGCGTCGGAATTAATCAGTGTTAATCCTTCCGATTGGAGGAGTTGATGGCACAGCCGAAAGATAAGAGGATGCCAGGGAAAAATTGGAAGTAACGCCGGTTGAGGTGAGGTTAAGCCTTGGTGTCATGGAAAGCATGTGGCTGGACAAGCAGAGAGCAATGGCCTTGGTGAAGACTTGAGCTCGATGGCGGTGTTTGGCAGAGAAGGAGCAAAAGGTGCAAACCAAATGCCGATAAACCGTCAACGGATAGAGAGGTGTCAACTGTATTTATACCCTAGTGTTGATTATCTTAAGTGTTCTCCACCTGTGCTAATTAGGCCAAGTATCAAACGTGCTCCTCCCGAACCTTGTTAATAAAACATTTCTTACATTGAAAGAAGAAAAATTATAACTTTATGAGATTGTATCTGAAAGGTAAGAGAGTTGCAAAAGAAAAGTTTACCTAACGGATTAACGGATACGGTAATTATTACAATGACATTGTTACTGTTATATTACACCCAATAAACAAAGTGATGAACTTTTAAAATGGTGTGATATTCTCCCTTTAATTGAAGTATGTTAACAGAACTGTGTAGCGCTGACATATCTGCTCTCTAATTTAGTCAAAAAATAAAATCTCTTTAATTAGATCGGTCAAATATTTGTAAAAAAAAAAAAAACATATATATATATATATATATATATATATATATATATATAGTACAGACCAAAAGTTTGGACACACCTTCTCATTCAAAGAGTTTTCTTTATTTTCATGACTATGAAAGAGTCACACTGAAGGCATCAAGGGCTATTTGACCAAGAAGGAGAGTGATGGTGATTGATTGATGGGGAGTGATGCGCCAGATGACCTGGCCTCCACAGTCACCGGACCTGAACCCAATCGAGATGGTTTAGGGGTGAGCTGGACCGCAGACAGAAGGCAAAAAGGCCAACAAGTGCTAAGCATCTCTCGGGGAACTCCTTCAAAACTGTTGGAAGACCATTTCAGGTGACTACCTCTTGAAGCTCATCAAAGCAGAATCCAGCGGCCTGGTCAAAGGTTTATTGCGTATTCGGTCTTTTACTTGCACTTCTTTTACTTGTGTATATGCTTTTTTTTCTTCATCTTAAAGGGGTCATATAATGCTACATGCACTCTTACAAGTTGTTTGAACTGAAATGTGTGTTGGCAGTGTGTGTACATAACCACTCTGTAATGATAAAAATCCACCAAGTGGTTTTTCTGTAATCTCTTTAAATGTTTTCCCCTTTCTCAAATCGAGCCATCTGACTGTGTGACGTCACACGGTCGGAGGCCCCCCCACGATTGTTTGATTGACAGCAGCGTTTCAGCATAGACTGGACTTGTCTTACCTCAGACCCGCCCTGAGTGAGCCGTCATCAGTCCGAGATGCAGACAAGCATGACTCCTGAGTGATTGAGGGGTTTTGTTGTTGGATGTAATAAGGAACATAGCAGTAGTCATTTACTCCAGACATCTGAGCGGCTGAAATCGCAGAGGATTAAGTTACATTTGGAGAAATTAAAGAAATGCGCCCTTGATCTACTTAAAGGTCCCGTTTTTCGTGCTTTTTAGAAGCTTTGATTGTGTTTACAATGTGCAATATAACATGTGTTAATGTTTCTCGTGTAAAAAAACACAATATTTTTCACACAATTCACCTCTCTGTATACCGCTGTTTTCACTGTCATAAAAACGAGCTGATGACTTCCTTGTTCTATGAAGTCCCTCCTTCAGAAATAAGTGACGAGTTCTGATTGTGCCAGTGGTTCCTGTGTTGTGATTCGACACCAGGTAAGCGCACGCTGCCCTCCCCGATACGCGATTGGACTAGTTTTGAGAAGCAAGTGGGCAGGAGCATGTGTTGGAGATGTACTTATAATCACAGGAGCGTTTTTACTGACAAGATGCGCATGAAAATCGCATTAGATTTTTGCACAGCCCTAACATCTAGTTAACAAAGCTAAACAGCATTGCCCTTTGTGTAATAAGTTACAGAAACTGTTAAAATGCACCAACTTAAATAATAAAATACACTTACCGGTTGTGGTCCATAAACAATGCCTTCTCTAGACAAAGAGGGAACTGCTCCATCTTTCAGGAATAATCTTTGTGCGAATCCGGCATTAAACTGATTGAGATTGAGGAAGATGTCCTTAGCAAAATGTGCTGCACATAGTTTTACATGTGGATTATAATTTTCGGGAACCGAGTTAAACATAAATTGTAACCATTGATCTCTAAGTACAGCGTCCCTGGGAAGCCCAAACAAAGGTTATTGACTCCGAGATCAAAATAACAGCGTTTCGACGACATGGCGACCAGTGTTGGGAAGGTTACTTTGGAAATGTAATAGGTTACAGATTACAAGTTACCTTATTTAAAATGTAATAGTAGTGTAACTTTTTTAATTACTCTAATAAAGTAATGTAACTAATTACTTTTGAGTACATTTTGATTACTTTTATAAATTTCTAATGAATATTTATTTGCAGCTGTTAATCATCTTCAACCATTTTACACCATGCAGGTTTAACCTTAAAGTAGTGCTCAATACTGTCAGACTTTCACCATCCTTCATCACCTGAATTAAGATGATCACATTTGAACACATCCACCACACAATCAGACTTTAGTACTGCCTTTTACTCTGAAGTTCAATGCAGATTTAAAATCAAAAGAAATAGTTTATAGATACTGTTTTTGAAACCAAATCTTTGCATAACTACAGGCATCTAACTGCATCTAACAATGGTTTGGGGAAAAATAGTTAATAAAAAAATAAAAGCATATAGCTACATCAACTCAAATATGGTTATCTAATACGCATGTTTCCTATTTTGTGTACTAAACTCCTGAAACATTGGTGTCTTTTTGAAACAATGCTGTCTCTTTGTATATGATATGATGATAGTTTCTCAAAATGAGTAAAAAATGCTCATGAAGTGACTCAGAGCAGTTCTAGAGATTAATTTCCATGAGGGATGGATTGGAAAAAAATAGGCTGGGAAATCTCACACTCATACACCCACAACACATTCTGAAACATGGACAACCCTATTTTTCTTATGGACCTGACATGAAAAAGATTTGAATCCTTAGGTTAGGGGACTTGCAACGTAATTAAGAGGTTCTCCCCTGAACTGCACCTTCACTTCCATTATCCATCCATCTCTCTCATGACTTTAATACTGAAGATTTTTATTTGACTTTTACCATGTTTTGTAAGTGCAATTTTTTTTTTTTTGGCAAATTAATTACAACTTATATTTATTTTTACTACAAATTCCATGGTTAAACCACTGTTAGTGTCATACCATAGGCTATATTAATTTTCCTCAGGGTTGTGTTTTTGTCTGCACTAGCTCCCCCTAAACCTATGATAAAATATGATGATTTGTGTGCTAAATTACTACTGTAACATTATAATATATAATAATGACGTCGTTTATACAGTATTTTGAGTGATTGCGAGCAATGTGCTGCTGCTGCTTGACTAAGTAAACAAAAACAAAACTACATTAGCATATTTACAGATGAAACTGACCTGCACCTGAAACCCTGAACAGAAGTGTCGCTTCTCTGCTCCAGCTGTGCGCTTATGGCGCGTTTCCACCGAGTGGTACGGTACGGTACGGTACGGGTCTCGTCTGTTAACCATGATTTGGCTAGCGTTTCCACCGCCAACAGTACCCTTACTTGATAGGCGTGGTGTATTCCAGAAAGTAGTGATAACATCACTTGATAGGCGTGGTGTATGACGGAAAGTAGTGATAACGTCACTTGATAGGCGTGGTGTATGACGGAAAGTAGTGATAACATCACTTGATAGGCGTGGTGTATGACGGAAAGTAGTGATAACATCACTTGATAGGCGTGGTGTATGACGGAAAGTAGTGATAACGTCACTTGATAGGCGTGGTGTATTCCAGAAAGTAGTGATAACGTCACTTGATAGGCGTGGTGTATTCCAGAAAGTAGTGATAACGTCACTTGATAGGCGTGGTGTATGACGGAAAGTAGCTTGACGTCATTCGATCGCACGGGAAGAGGAAAGTTCACCGCAAACAACAATGGAGGACATACAGCAGATCCTATTCTTGCTTCTCGGTGTGTGGCTGTTTATCTCAAGGAAGAGACAATATTTGTTTGAGCAAAGGCTACATGCTGCAAGGAAAAACACAGCGGAAAAATACAGGGGAATTTGGGAAATTTTAAGGAGCTGGGACGAGACAGACAACCGCGTGAGTAAAGACAAGGCAAGACAAACACGACGGCGCAGGCGGGTAAGCTTGAGCTAAGCTAACTTTTTTATGACATGTATTAATGTATTTCATCTTATGTGCTAACTAAGCAATATTGTTATAGATTAAATAACCCTACACTGAATAAATAAGTACAATACGCCCTGCCTGTGAAACCAGATTTTAACTGTGCCAACTGTAAACTACAGTCTATTCATTAAGCACTATGAAGGTTACTTTTTAAGATCATTAAACTTTTACATGAATCTGTTAATGCCTATATTATTACAAGTGCAAAACTAGTTGTGGTTAATGATAGATTAGAAGTATAATTTTGAGAAAATAGTTATATCTGTAAGCTATTTTTTCTTTGTGCTTTAATGACACCAAAGTTCCCTCTCTGGTGCAGTATATTAGATATTTTAACAAATTTATATATTCTATCGTGTCCAAGGGTAACTCTTACAATGTTTATAATACTTTATGTATTTTTTCATCCGGCGTATGATAGTTGCACTTTTAATTAATGACCCACCATCACTGCGACATTGTATTAATCTTAACTTTTTTGTTTGTTTGTTTTCTAGATACTCAATCTGGTGCAAAATCAGCGCCGCAGACCAACCGTTTGGACTTTCAGCCGCTTCAGGATGTCTGAAGAAACATTTATATTCCTTTGTGCCATGGTGCATCCAGCAATGGAAAAGCAGGACACAAACTACAGAGAGTGTGTTCCCCTTAAGAAAAGAGTTGCCATTGCACTATGGAAGCTTGCAACCAACAGCGACTACAGAAGTATTGGCCATCTTTTTGGTGTCAGCAGAACAACAGTGTGTCGGTGCGTCCAGGAATTCTGCAAGGCCGCTAGCATGTTGTTAGTTCCAGAACAGATATGTTTCCCTGACCAGCAGAAGTTCAAAGAGATGGCAGCCTACTTTGAGAACCGGTGGGGGCTTCCACAGTGTGTTGGTGCCATTGATGGGTCACACATACCCATAATAGCCCCAAAGGAGTACCACTGCGATTACTTTAATAGAAAAGGCTGGCATTCCATCATCCTGCAAGGAGTAGTTGACGGAAAAGGACTATTTTGGAGTGCATATGCAGGAATGGCTGGAAGTTTGCATGATGCTCGGGTTCTGAGACTATCTACATTGTGGGAGTTGGTCGAGCGTGGAAGCCTCTACCCAGCTTGCACCAGGAACATCAGTGGGGTGAATGCTGGCTTTTATGTGCTAGGAGACTCTGCCTACCCTTTGCAGAATTGGCTCCTAAAACCATTCCCTGACAATGGCCGGCTGACAGCAGAACAACTGACCTACAACAAAAAAGTGTGCAGGGCTCGGGTGGTGGTAGAAAATGCTTTTGGGAGACTCAAAGGAAGGTGGCGGTGCCTTATGAAGAGGAATGACAGCGACATCGAACTGGTGAAGTCCATGGTGTTGACTTGTTGTGCTCTGCACAATCTTTGTGAAAGGCATGGAGAGGATTCCCAGCACGAATGGGATACACCTGTTGCTGCAGAGCCTGTGGTGCCACTGGCACAGGGTGCAGAGGAGGAGGGCAGGGATGTACGCGAGGGTCTGATGCGTTATTTGAACAGTTAAATCTGTTGTACAGATAGCAAAGGCACACCTGTGTAAACGCTAAGTTTTGATTTTATGGACATGAATAAATCCTTTTTACTTTTACCCTGCCTCTTCCTATTTTGTGAAATATTTTTGCCGCTGCCTCTTATGTAGATGGTGTTTAAACATGAGGTATAATTCATTTTGGGTAACTATATCAAATGGCCAATCTGGTAACGCTTAAGATAATACTGCGCAAGTACACATAATTTACAGCATACCTTTTGGTAATTATAGAGTGTGTACATGTAATTATAGGGGAACAATTTATAATATTTGGTGAATAAAGGAGTAACAACCATGAAAAATACAAATAAAATGCAGTATTTCATAACTAAGCTACCCAACTAAGGGCTAATTATTTTAATATTACATGGTATGTAGCTTATGACCTATTATGCTAAAAAACATGGAAAATTACAAATAATTTATGCAGTAATTCATGATTACAGCCCGGAAAGTACTGCGTAAGTACACCGAATTTATAGCGTACCTTTCTGTAATTATTGTACATACTTTATAAGTACACGTGTAATTATAAGGGAACAATTTATAATATTTATAATATTAATTTATAATATTTGGGGTAAAGGACTTATTACTCTGCAATACCTATGACTGTAAAAATAAATAAATTCAGATTTTGTTTGCAATAAATGTAAAGTAACACATTGCTAACTAATTTGTATTTAAGGCAAGCATAATCTCCCAAATGGCCATTATGGCCAAGGTAGCAAACAATAGATGTCATTGACACCAGATGACAGGAACATTAATAAAACGACCTCAATTTATAGAATGGGTAAGGGAGGAATTGTGTGAGATGGCCATTGAACACAGGACACATGAGGTAATGAAAAAGTACTTTAATTTAAAAAGTCAAACAAATGCTATTGACAAAAAAATGAGCTGTGCGACAGAAAAAAGGTTTTGTAAACAAGTGCAAACAAAAATTAAAAGTGCAAACAAAGTAAACGAGTGCAAACAAAAAATTAAACAAGTCCAAAAAAGTAAACAAGTCTAAAGTGCTGTGTGCAAAAGAGCACAAGTGGCTGGATCATGGCACAGGGTTGGGGTGACTACTCAACGCCTGCACCAGCTGACTGAGCGTGCCGAGGAAGGCCTGATTGAAGCTTGCAGACTGCTCCATGTGTTGGCGAGTTAGTTCAGCCTCATGCCGCCTTGCCTCACGTGCATCCTCCAGCATAAGTTCGAAGCGCCGGTCACGGCGTTCCTCCATCCTCTCCAACCACTCCTGCTGCTTCTCATCAGCTGCCTGCATCTCAACCAGGGCCGCATGAACATCCTGTTGCCCCCTTTTCCTCTTGCCTGGAATGCAAAAGAGACAGGAATGTTGGTTTGTTTAGCGAAGCATTTTGATCCTTGTGATTTGAGCCAACCAATATTATGGGGAGATATCTACAGTACTACAATACAATGTCTAAATTGGACATGTATATATTAACATATGACGATAATGAACTCATGATACAATATTGCGATACTCCACGACATATGATAAAAGGTAAAAAAAAAAAATTATTGTCGATTAAAATGAAAACTTGGATATTACATTGTGGGTTTAAATGGATAGGCTTGGACTTGGTGCTTGTAACCCAAGGACAATGGTGACACCAGAATAAAAATATTCATGATTCTGAAGCTGAAAATACTGAATTATTTTAGACGAATATTCTTAACGTTCTGGTAATAAGACATTTGCCATTATGAGGACCCACAAATATTCCCCCATTGCATTAGTATACATCATAAGCAACATTATATAGTAATTTAATGTAGTACTGACACTCTGAAAACATGAATTTTTTCTCACACAGTTATTTTTATTTAGGGAGAACTATCCATGATACATATTGTCAACATCCACAATACGTATTGTTGCGCTTTTGTATTGCGAAATATATTATGGCACGATATATTGTTACACCTCTAGTATATATTATTACAGTATTATACATTTCTTTTCACTCTGGTGTTCATGTCTTACCGATTGTAATACGCCGAGGTTCACTCGAAGTTGATGGAGCAGATTCTGGTGGTGGTGTCGGGGTTGATGTCCTGGCAGGCGAACTTGAGCTTTCAAGGTTGGAAATCTCATCAAGTGCCTCCATTTCCTCCTGACAGCTAGGATGCTCAACTGAAAATTTACAAAAGTCACATTAATAACACAAACGGCAACAATGCGGTTGAGATAAATACAGAACATACAACGTAGTAGGACTGAGTGGGTAGCCAAACAAAGCATTTTTACTTTGTATAATGTACATAAGTATTTTTTTTTTTCAAGTATCTATAATTTTATAAGAGTAACTTTTATTGCACTACATTCCAAAGCATAATATTGTACTTTTTACCCCACAACATTACTGTACTGTTTAAGCCTATTGAATGTGGACATTTTCACCTTGCTCTGATATTTCATAATAATTTTCAGACGGAGTTCTTACTCTTTCCTTAAGCTATATCATTGGACCCATCTCTCTTTAATATATATTTAGTAGAATATGTTTAGTAATAAAACAGTTGTATTTTATTAGGGTATCTGTAGGCTACAAGTAACGTTACTGGACATGTACTCCGTCCACCAAAGGCTAATAAACTAACGTTAGCGTTTTGCTAGCTTGCAAATGATCGGTTGATACCACACTGGCTGGCTGACAGACAAACAACAGACTTGCACAAAAGTTGTGCATTGAACGTAAGCTTTCCCGTGATCGATGTATACTAACGTTATATTTCACAATTACAAACTTACCGGGAGGCTCCATCATCGACTCCAGCAACGAGGTAGCCGTATCGATGCCTCCTTCTCGTCCCAAACTCGCCGGTCTGTGCCCGTAGATGGCGTCCATCATTTCTAGCCACTTCCAATTTTTTCTGTGAACACCACTCCGGCTGTTGTGGTCTTTCACCTTACGATAGTCACTCCGCAGTTTCTAACCCTCGACAGCCATCCTCTCAGAAACATGCTGAAAAACCTTTTCGTTTCTCACCATGCCATCGAGTTCCCTTTGCACCCTTTCTTCACCGATGATACCCAAGAAGGTCTGCACCTCCTGGGTCAACCACGGTAAAGTTATGCTGCGCGGCGACATTGTTGCGACGTTGTTGTAATTTAAAAATGGCGCCTCGTGTGTTGTGTCTTTCCCCTTGCGGCACGCGCAAATGACGATTCTCTGTCAACCAATCAACGTTCTGCAGTGAGTCTAGCTCCACCCTTTAGTACCGTTCCACTGTGCTAGGTACCCCAACGGAAGGATACCCAAAAAGTGGTACGGTACGGTTCGGCTTTTTGGTACCATTCTCAACTTTTGGCAGTGGAAACGCAAATAAAAGGGTACCGACCCGACCCGTACCGTACCAAAATGTGGCATATTTCGTCCGCATTATAGGCTGAATTCCATTTTTATGACTGGATTCTATGAATGTGTTCTCCGCGTCGCAGAGATTATGGGCCATATGTCTTAGTGCAGTTTGGGAAAGAAAAAAGCTGTATGTGAATGTGTGTAAATATTCAAATATAATCCTCTTTGTAATCGTTACAAATTTCATGAGTAACTGTAATTTAATTACTAATTTTTTCTTAGTAACTGTAACGGATTACTGTTACATTTATTTTGTAATTAAATTACGTAATTAAATAATTAAATTGTAATTAAATATCTTGATATCAACAATTCAATTTTCACTAGTCAAAATGTTCATTCTTGATATCAGGAATTAGATTTCTACTAGTAACAACTGCTATTTTTGATATCAACAATTCAATTTCCACTAGTAACAATGTTAATTCTTGATATCAACAATTCAATTTTCACTAGTAACAATGTTAATTCTTGATATCAACAATTCAATTTTCACTAGTAACAATGTTAATTCTTGATATCAACAATTCAATTTTCACTAGTAACAATGTTAATTCTTGATATCAGGAATTGTATTTTCACTAGTTAAATGTCACCATAGGCTTCCATTCAAATTTAATTGTTGATATCAAGAATTGCTTTCTTACTAGTTGAAATTCCGATTTCACATATCAGAAATACAATTCTTACTAGTAAAGACCTTTATTTTTGATATCAGTAATCACACGGTTACTAGTACCGACGTCAATTCTTGATATCAACAATTTAATTCTTGATATCAACAATTTAATTCTTGATATCAACAATTTAATTGTCACTAGTGACAATGTTCATTTCTGATATCATGAATGTAATTGTTACTAGTAAGAAAGCCATTTTAGATATCAGAAATTATATTGATAACAGAAATTATTTTTCAGATATCAAAAATAACAATTGTAACATGTTGAAATACATTTACTGATATCAAGAATTAACATTTCAACTAGTAACAACTAAATTGTTGATATCAAGAATTCACATTTTTACTAGTAACAAAGTAATTATTGATATCAACGAAGGCAGTTGATATCTGAAATTGTCCTTGCAACTAGTGAAAATAGAATTACTGATATCTTAACATTTTAACTAGTAAAAATACTTTTACAGATATGTAAAAATGCCATTTTTACATGTAAGAATAGCTATGGTAATGAGATCAGGAATATTAATGAGATTTTCGACACTCCTCCTTTTTCAGCATTGGCCAAAGATGGCAGAAGAACATCCATGGGCAGAAACGGCTCCTCCTTTATTTATTTGTTTTGTCAGTGAATCTTGAAAATTATATTATGGCTGGATTCATTTAAAAACATTTTGTTAATTGTAAAAAAATAAATAAATAAAAATAAATTTATGCTGTTTCTTTTTATTGGCCAACAAGTCATTCACATAATTAAAGGAAAGTGAACAATGCATTTATTTAGTTTAAAAAATAACTTCATGTCGCTTTTTCAGGTGTTTATTTTTGGTTTTATTACACTTTCTTCTAATATATCAAATAAAAAATACAACTAAAGGAAAAAAATATGACAGATAATAATGCGTCATACAAACGGATTTTTTTTTCTTTTTTTTTTTTTTTTGGAATATCGTTGGCTACATGAATGAGTTGTGTCCTTATAGGAATTATTTTTATATAACATGTTGTCCGGTTCTTGAAGCATCGGTGGACAAGAGGAATGGTAAATACCCAGCTAACACAGTTACGTTGTGACGACGTAACTGGACCAGACCATATTCGTCGCAGCGACGTCCCAAATAACGTTCCAGCGACATAACTTTGTGATTCCCATATCCGTCGTGGGGACGTTATAGTGGAACGTCGCTGGAACGTGATGAGTACGTCCCAGCGACCAAACTGGCACGTTATGAGGACGTTCCTATAAAGTACCATATTGGTCGCAGCGACGTAACATATAACGTTCCAGTGACGTAACTTTGTGATTCCCATATCCGTCGTGGCGACGTTACAGTGGAACGTCGCTGGAACGTGATGAGTACGTCCCAGCGACCAAATTGGCACGTTATGAGAACGTTACTATAAAGTACCATATTGGTCGCAGCGACATACCAAATAACGTTCCAGTGGAGTAACTTTGTGATTCCCATATCCGTCGTGGGGACGTTATAGTGGAACGTCGCTGGGACGTGATGAGTATGTCCTAACGACCAAACTGGCACGTTATGAGGACGTGACATTACCGGATCATATTGGTCGCAGCAACGTATTTTCACCTCACCATTACCTTGAAATACATAAAGAACTAATAAACTCAATCCATCTCTGGTGCAAAAAATAAACCTTATGAAATCGAATCGTAATCTAATTATAGGGGATTCATAGTAAATACATCAATTACATACATGAAATGCAAACCAATACAAAAACATTACATTCTAATATAAAAAAACACTGCATTCATTCACAAATCAACATTTATTCAGCACTACGTTCTACAAATACTAAGCCAAAACATTTTGAACATTGCACCTGTTCTTTAACCATGCAAAGTGTTTCTAAGTCATGAGCACAGAAAACTGAACACATCAATTCACAGATTACACAATATAAACAATAGAAAATGTTTGTCTTATTAAGGATGGGGATAGTTAATGACGTTATCAGTGAAAATTATATATAATTATCAGTACACTTATTGATACAACTCTACATAATTTGGTGCAACAAAAAAATACATGATAAATAGATATGAAACAATTCAGCAGATACTGCAGTGAGCGTCGTATATGAGGCTCCTGGTATAAATGTCTGGTGGTGATGTGCTTTAATTACACGGCATGCAGGAAAAATATAGGCTAATTCATGCGCACGATTTTCTATTTCATTCCCTCGATTTGCTAAATCATGTACACTATTTATACATCCAGAGAACGAATTAGTAAATTGTGCATACGATTAAGCAAATCAATGAAATGTAAAAGTAATCGTGCACGTTTTAGTACATCGAGGGAACGAATTAGTAAATTTTGGACATAATTTGTTTTATTTTTCTTGCATGTCATGATCAGGGCTCTGTGCTCACTATCAGAGGATAAACCTAAACAATATAGCAATTACCAAAGAACCATAATTTTTGAGCTTCTCAGAAGAAAAACATTCATAAAGCGTAAAGATATGACAAATGAACAATATAGAGATTTCTAGCATCTTTCCTGTATTATTTGAGCGTATTGACTTTCTCAGAAGAATCTGTGATCTCTGATTACAGACTGTGGAGAAGACTCTTTCAGACAGTGCTGAGGAGGCAGAGTTAGGTGCTGGACAGCCGATAGAGAAGAGGAAGAGTGTGTTTCTTACCCTAGCAGCAGAAAACAGGCTCTTCTGAGGGAAGGACAGGAGGCTTGATGCAGTGTTTTGCTGTAATAACAATGCTTCTTCTCAGCACCTGATGTTCTTCAGAAAAGAGTTCCTCTAGTGTAGAGTCAGACACTCAGATTTCTTGCAAACTGGAATCTTTTAATAACATTTAGCATATTATTGTAGTCATGTTCATTGTTTTTATTATAACACATGGAAAGTTTATGAGAAAATTGTTAAATGTGTTCTTCCTCCTCTTCTTCATCCTGGGCCTGCACTGTCAACATCCTTCTCTGGCAGCTGAAAGGAAGAATCATCTTGTTAATGTTGCTCATGTATGATCACAACCAGTCAAAATCTGGAATCTTTTCTTTATGGTTTTCAAGACAAGTCTCTTCTGTTCACCAAGGCTAAATTAATTTAATCAAAATTACAAAAAAAAAAAAAAAAATATTGTAAAAAGAAATAACAGTTTTCATACTCTTTTTCGAATATACTTTAAAATTTTATTGAAATAATTATGAGGCAAAGCTGAATTTTTCAGTAACTTTACTCAAAAGGGTAAAAACTTTTTGATCAAAGTGTACATCTGCTCATGACGTCCTCACAACGTCGCCATAAAGTAATGTCGCGCTGACCAAATGACGACTAACTGGCGACGTCCTCACAACGTTCTGTGTTTGCTGGGTAAATGTTACACTGTTATACAAGCTGCATACTCACTAGGCCTACTTTACATTGTAGCAAAGAGCCATTTCTTCAGTATTGTCATTTGAAAGGTATAACAAAATTTAGACAGAACGTGAGGAGCGTACTCAGAGCCAGCCAGTCCAACTGTGAGTTTAATCTGTGCTGTATCGCCTTTCATAAAGAGAACTATTTATTTATATTTTATCAACAATCTGTACAGGTGTTCCAATGACAGCTTGAAGCGACAGTAATGCACAGACCCGATTAAACACGGTACAATTCACAATGACGGTGAGAGAAAAAAACATGTTTTATTAAAAGAATCGTTCTGAATAATTCATACATGACAAACAGCTGAAAACAATAATAAATACAAAAACAACTGTATAAATAAAAGCGGAAAAAGATTAGAAACATTCACTTCAGCACCACACTCTATTTAGCACCGCCCGCAATAGGCTAGTGAGTGAACTAGAATGTCGTAACAAATTCCTAGTACACATATTCCACATAGCCATTTCTCTCTAAATTGCTTTCGATATATACTCGAAAAAGTGTCTTAAATAAGTGTTAAGTAATATAACGTCATAAGTCTGGTTGCTAATTTTAATCGATATATTTCTAATGTATGCAATGCACACTGATGCTATTTAATTTGAAATTAAATGCCATCCAAACCTTAACTTTCCGGAGCTCCTACAACTAGACCTAACCTTACACAATATCCACGGTATTTTTTACTTTTCGATCATTTCGTTGAGTTTTATTGAAAATACATAACTTTCCGATCTGATACGGGATGTGAAAAGGATAAAGAAAGAGCTCGGCAAAAGGCGGAATCGAACTCGGGTCCGTCTCGACAAAACGCAGACTGCTGGCGCATTACCATCTGCGCCACAGAAATCGATAGTACAACCCCGTCTTTTCAAGTAGGGGTAACTGCAGCCTGGAGCAATGGGCGTGGCAAAAGGTGGGCGTGGCAAAAGGTTTCTCATTGGTGGAAATAAAGGTAGGGGCGTGGCAAAAGGTTTAGCGAAAACTGGCTGTTCTGCCTAAAGGCGAGCCACAATCTTAATCGCGATTGGCCTATAGATTAATAGAAAACGATAAATTAAACACACAATCCTTTAAAACCAATTGAAATTCATCCAATGTAAAAACAGCGTTAATGATGTAAAGAATATTATTTTAAATTACTTTCGAAAGTACCTTCAAAATGGCTTACTGACGTAATCACCACCACACGTTTAGGTCTTAGTTTATCAATAATCAAAAACAGATTACAATTATTTTTGAGAATACAAACGTCTCTTAACACGGTTAGTCGCACTTGCTGTTCTTAAGTTAAAGTCATTTAAAGTCAGCTGTATTTGTTAACATTAGTAAACTAACAAGAACAAACAACGTACAGCTGTATTTTTATGAACTAACAAAGTTTAATAAATACTGTATCAAATGTATTGCTCATAGTTAATGTTAGTTAATACATCAGTCAACAAATGAAACTTTATTATAAAGTGTTACACTAGAAAACTAGGTTTTGCCTGATAGAGAAAAATAAATATGACAAAACCATTAAATTATCAAATTTAAAAATTAGTCAGAAGAGTTAAGTAACCTTGTTTTAAGTGACATTAACCAATTAAGCAAACAGACACAGCTTTATCCACTAAAACATTTATTTAGCTTTCAGTTTCAGTCACCAATTCAAGTAAAAGGATAGATAGATAGATAGATAGATAGATAGATAGATAGATAGATAGATAGATAGATAGATAGATAGATAGATAGATAGATAGATAGATAAACCACTCATTCATTAATTCATTTTGTAGTAGCAGTCCATAGAACAGAATCCAGCAAACTCTTTGTCTGAATAGAAAGCTGTGAAGATGCCCTTCTTTCCAAGACCATCACACATCTGCTGAACTCCAGCTTCACTCTGTATGTCTTCCTCACATCTGGACTGACAGACTTCCAGTCAACCATACCTACACAAGAGAAAAACAAATGTTGAGAGATTCAAACAAGAAGTAACCAATAACTAGAATAAAATATCCAATAAAAAAAGAAGCGCAAGTGTTTGAGAGTGCAAGTCTGCAGCCAGACCCTTCTCCATTATATTATAATACAACTGTACTACTGACTCTTCACTGAGTACAAAAAGTACTTATGCTTCCTGTGCATGGTTCCTAAAAGAATGGAATCAGAAAAAAGTTGACTGGCACTCATCTATACCACAGGTTATACTAACATTTACATTTACATTTATTCATTTAGCAGACGCTTTTATTCAAATCGACTTACAAATGAGGACAAAGTGGAAGCAATCAAAAACAACAAAAAGAGCAATGATATATAAGAGCTATAACAAGTCTCAGATAGCTTAACACAGTACACATAGCAAGGGCTTTTAAATAATATAATAAATAAAAAGAAAACAGATAGAATAGAAAAAGAATAGAGCAAGCTATTTGGTTAATGTGCATCTACCACTCCAACATGTTGGGTTAACTTCAAAAGAGTGAATGTCCTCCGAGTGCACTTTGGGCGATGGTACAGTCAAGGCATGAGGATCTAATACAAGAGGCTAATCATTCAGAGTAAAGTTACTGACAGTGCTTGACTCCATCTTCTAATGTTGACAATGTGCCTCTGAAGGAAAGTCAGTGTCTTTCTCAGGTGTGGTGGATATGTAATGTTGAAAGCAGAATACACACAGAAGGCTGTTATGAAGGCTTCATCAAGGCTGATGCACTGACACACATCTGTTCCATCTTCTGTCACCACACTGAGCCCTCGAACTATGATTGCCATTTTACAGTCAGTATCCATCAGGTGTATGGTAGGAAAGGTGTAGCCGGGTCCCCCTTTCATAAAATAAATAAAAAGAATAATGACAACAATAATAATAATAATAAAAATAAAGAGAAAAAAAGAAAACACTTTTCAGATTCATCAGATTCTGTTCCATCCTCTTTGGCTCAGATGGTGTAGCTACATACGTACACTGCAGAACTGCAGAAACAATCAGAAGCTAATGTATAACGTTCACAATATACGATGCATTTCATGTTCTTGTATAGACTGATAAATCTTGCATTGTTTTCTAAAACTATTGACGGATGGGCTAAAAAGGTACAGAAGAATAAAATATTACCTGAAAAGATTTGAAACAAGATATTTTACAGTTGATAAGTTTTTTTTTTTTTAATATACTCACTCCAGCAGGTGTCCTGAAGTATGTGTATTTTTTGAGTACATCCTCCACAGACATTCCTTCCGTGCTTTCTCAGCGTCTCCAGGAGCATGTTCCTGTCGTGTGGTCTTTGACCGTCGAGGGGTCTGGATGTGTTTTTTGATACTCACTTTATAACACATTCACATGTGCCTCAACAGACACTGAATCCTCCCCAACACAAGCTTCCTTCATCAGAACAACAGAAACAGATCATGCGTAGACCGTGATAGATATGAAAAACATCTAAATACTTGCTTTAGATATAAAAAATAATAAAAACATTGAACTGCATAAACATTAAGATGATGGTCAGGCAGTGAAGAAGTGGAGTACATACTAAAAGGATTTAAATATCTGTAGTACAGTATCTTCCTTACATTAACCTGCACTGAGTGAAAATGTAAAATTGATTAACAGTGCAAAAATAAGTTATGCATATGGCAGTGTGCTTCCATATTCTACAATAACCTGCCAGTGGAGCACGTTCTGCTTTACATTTCAGGTTTAGGAATGTGTCAGATGTGCTTAAAACACAAACTTGACTGATTGTCATTTTCCAGCAAATAAAGATTACAACATCTTGTTACTACAATATTGTGTGTGATTATGTTGATAGAGATAAATCAATGGTTTAAAAACAATGTAACTTACACAGTCATTTCTTTCTATATTTCTCTGAAAAGGGTTCTTCACCACCAGTGTGTTGACAGCTTGAATATACTCTGCATTAGTTGGAGACCTGGCAGAAAGGTAGAAACAAACTCTAAATTAGAGTTTTTTTATTTTGTCTAATCATCTTCAGATTGTGAATTGATCTTCATACAGTTGTAATAGCAGAGGCGGTAATAATTATTATACTTACAGGATGTATTCTGTACTCTATTGTACAAAAAGGACGCAGATATAAACTATCATCTCTGAAGGATTCGCCGTCGATGCGGTCATCGTTTTGTCTCACTGTACATATGTCTGTCAACAACAATAAACTAATTACTAAAGCTGCAAGATATAACGCAAAGGAAAAATTATGATCGTATTGTAACAAACTTATCTTAATATACATATTTGTGGTATATAAAGTATAGATAAACGTATAAACGATGAATAATTACCTCACGTCTTATCGCTGCCACCTTGTCTAAGGAAATGACGTAAATGTATATTTACTGCTGATTTGCCAGCACAGTAAAACTCCTTTCACCAATGAGAAACCTTTTGCCACGCCCCTACCTTTCGGCGCTCCCATTGCTCCAGGCTGCAGCTACCCCTGTCTCCGTCTTTTTGCATCCTTTATAAACACTACCATACGTTTGTAGGCGGAGTTAAGTAGTCCCTTTCAAAATAAAAACAAAATAATTATTAAGAATAGCCTACAGGAGCGTTTTATTTTCATGAGAGGGCAATCGAATGTGCCCGTTCTCTTTTTTGAGCTGTATCTTGTCGTTTATCCGCCATAAACATTCATAAAGGGTTGCACTCGTCATTAAATTATGCACATATCCAAAAAGGAGTTCATTGCTATGCACATATCCAAAAAGGAATTCATGATAACTAAAATAACAATTTTTACTAGTGAAAATGTAATTTTAACATGTAACAATTAAGTTAAAGATATCAAGAATTATGTGTATTACTAGTTGTAATTTCATTTTTGATATGATAAACACATTTCTGCATTTCTGATGACGTCATTTTTGACATCAAGAATACGTGTCGTTACTAGTGAAAATGTAATTGTTGATATCAAGAATTAAATTGTTGATATCAAGAATTGACGTCGGTACTAGTAACCGTGTGATTACTGATATCAAAAATAAAGGTCTTTACTAGTAAGAATTGTATTTCTGATATGTGAAATCGGAATTTCAACTAGTAAGAAAGCAATTCTTGATATCAACAATTAAATTTGAATGGAAGCCTATGGTGACATTTAACTAGTGAAAATACAATTCCTGATATCAAGAATTAACATTGTTACTAGTGAAAATTGAATTGTTGATATCAAGAATTAACATTGTTACTAGTGAAAATTGAATTCCTGATATCAAGAATTAACATTGTTACTAGTGAAAATTGAATTGTTGATATCAAGAATTAACATTGTTACTAGTGAACGGCTCCTCCTTTATTTATTTATTTTGTCGTTGAAACTTGAAAATTATATTATGGCTGGATTATTATTATTTATTTATTTTTGTTAATTGTAAAGAAGTCAATTGATGCCGTTTCTTTTTATTGGCCACCAAGTCCTTCGCATAATTCAAAGGAAAAATGAACAAGGCATTCATTTAGTTTTAAAAGTAACTTCATTTCGTTTTTTCAGGTGTTTATTTTTGTTTTTTTACACTTTCTTCTAATACATCAAATAAAAAACAAAAAACAACCAAAACGAAAAACATAAAAGGGAATAATGCATCATACAAACATTTTACTGGACTTTTTTTTTTTTGTAATATCGCTGGCTACCTGAATGAGTCAAGTCCTAATATGCATTTTTTTTTATAAAACATGTTGTTGATAAAGTCTATTGAACCTCTTTTTCATGTCTGTCTCAGCCATTTCAATGTTAACCCTCTTGGGCTTGGATTTCACATGTTGCCACTGGAGTCCTCTTCCAGATCTTAGAGACCTTGTGCTCTTCCACCTTCCGTTTGAGGATGCCCATGCTTGACCAATCCATCACCTTTCACCTCAGCTTCTTCAGCAACGCTGTGGTCGTCTTGAAGTTGTGTTTGGGCTCGTTATCATGTTGGAATACTTCCCTGCGGCCCAGTCTCCGAAGGGAGGGGATCATGCTCTGCTTCAGTATTTCACAGTACATGTTGGCATTCATGGTTCCCTCAGTGAACTGTATCTCCTCAGTGCCGGCAGCAGTCATGCAGCCCCAGACCATGACACTTCCACCACCATGCTTGATTGAAGGCAAGACACATTGTCTTTGTACTCCTCACCTGGTTGCCACCACACGCTTGACACCATCTGAAGGGAATACGTTTATCTTGGTCTCATCAGACCACAGGACATGGTTCCAGTAATCTATGTCCTTAGTCTGCTTGTCTTCAGCAAACTGTTTGCAGGCTTTCTTGTGCATCATCTTCAGAAGAGGCTTCCTTCTGGGACGACAGCCCTGCAGACCAATCTGATGCAGTCTGAGCACTGACAGGCTTACCCCCCACCCCTTCAACCTCTGCAGCAATGCTGGCAGCACTCATACGTCTATTTCCCAAACACAACATCTGGATATGATGCTGAGCATGTGAACTCAACTTCTTTGGTTGACCATGGCGAGGCCTGTTCTGAGTGAAACCTATCGTTTTAAACCACCATGTTACAGCTCAGTTTCAGTGTCTTGGCGATGTTCTTATAGCCTACGTCATCTTTATGTAGACCAACAATTCTTTTTTTCAGATCCTCAGAGAGTTCTTTGCCATGAGGTGCCGTGTTGAACTTCCAGTGACCAGTATGAGAGAGTGAGAGCTATAACACCAGATTAACACACCTGCTCCCCATTCACACCTGAGACCTTGTAACACTAATGAGTCACATGACACCGGGGAGAGAAAATGGCTAATGGGCCCAATTTGAACATTTTCACTTGGGGTGTACTCACTTTTGTGGCCAGCGCTTTAGACATTAATGGGTATGTGTTGAGTTATTTTGAGGGGACAGTAAATTTACACTGTTATACAAGCTGTACACTCACTACTTTAAATTGTAGCAAAGTGTCATTTCTTCAGTGTTGTCACATGAAAAGGTATAATAAAACGTTTACAAAAATGTGAGGGGTGTACTCACTCCTGTGAGATACTGTATATTTAATCAAGTTTGTTTTATTGGGGTAAATTATCTACAAGCATTTAACATATTTCTATGCACACCAATAATATTGAACTACTGTCGCTACACTACATACACATTTATTGCATTTATTTTCAATTCAGCCAGAAACCTAGGAGTTGTGATGGATCATCAGTTAAGCTTCACAGACCACATTGCTACAATGAGCCGGTCCTGCAGATTTGCCTTATACAACATTAGGAAGATTAGACCCTTCCTGTCAGAGCAAGCAACCCAACTTCTTGTCCAAGCTCTTGTTCTCTCCAGACTGGACTATTGTAATGCTCTCCTGGCGGGCCTTCCTGCATGTACTGTCAAGCCTCTGCAATTGATCCAGAATGCAGCAGCGAGGGTTGTCTTCAATGAGCCAAAAAAAGCTCACGTTACTCCTCTCCTCATCAGGTTACACTGGCTACCAGTAGCTGCTCGCATCAAATTCAAGGTACTGATGCTAGCCTACAAGACGACCACTGGCACGGCACCAACATACCAAGACTCACTGGTTAAATCTTATGTGCCCTCCAGAAGTTTGCGCTCTGCAAGTGAACGACGCCTTGTGGTGCCATCCCAAAGAAGTTCAAAATCACTCTCAAGGACCTTTTCCTGGACTGTGCCCAGCTGGTGGAATGACCTCCCAATCTCAATTCGTACAGCTGAGTCTTTACTCATTTTCAAGAAACATCTAAAGACTCATCTTTTTCGCCTGCACTTAACCAACTAATACTAGCACTTTTCTTTCTTTTCATATTTAATAAAAAAAAAAAACCTGGCTATGCGTTCTGTACTAGACTAACTGAGACTTGTCATGGCACTTGTATACTGATTTTGTTCTTTTGTTGATCTGACTGCTTCTATTGTTATTGTATAAAAGCGTCTGCTAAATAATTAAATGTAAATGTAAATAAAACTGAAAAAGGCTTAGAAGGATCCTTATAGTCTGATAGTGGCTGATAGTTTAGAATTTGATTTTGGCAGGCCTATTTGAATACGATGAATTATATTTACTCTAAGTAAATAGCATATATTATTAGCAATAGATTCTATTTACACTTTTTAATAAATATGAGTATTTTCTTACAGTAATAGTTTGATGCTGCTCGTGCTACTTAGTGCAAGTAGTGACCAATATGTGCACCTCATTATTGTTGTAGGCCACATTATAAATAATAATATCTTAAATTAAAATTTTTACTAGTGAAAATGCAATTTTAACATGTAAGAATTAAGTTACTGATATCAAGAATTAAGTGTATTACTAGTTGTAATTTCATTTTTTATATGATAAACTTACTTCTGCGAGTGATGACGTCATTGTTGATATCAAGAATACCTGCTGTTACTAGTGGAAATGTAATTGTTGATATCAAGAATTCAATTATTGATATCAACAATTAAATAGTTGTTATCAAGAATTAAATTGTTGATATCAACAATTCACATGTTTAAATGTTAAAACGGCGCCAAAACTATTACAGATATCAAAATGCATTTGTTACTAGTTACAATTCTAAATTCACATATCAGCTTTGTATTTCTTACTAGTAGAAATATAATTTTTGATATCAACAATGACATTTTTACTAGTAAAAATGTGAATTCTTGATATCAACAATTTAGTTGTTACTAGTTGAAATGTTAATTCTTGATATCAAAAATGTAATTGTTACTAGTGACACTGTTCATTTCTGATATCTGAAAATGTATTTCTGATATCAACAATTGGTAGGGTAATTTCTGATATCTAAAATGGTTTCTTACTAGTAACAATTATATTAATGATATCAGAAATGAACATTGTCACTAGTGACAATTAAATTGTTGATATCAAGAATTGAATTGTTGATATCAAGAATTGACGTCGGTACTAGTAACCGTGTGATTACTGATATCAAAAATAAAGGTCTTTACTAGTAAGAATTGTATTTCTGATATGTGAAATCGGAATTTCAACTAGTAAGAAAGCAATTCTTGATATCAACAATTAAATTTGAATGGAAGCCTATGGTGACATTTAACTAGTGAAAATACAATTCCTGATATCAAGAATTAACATTGTTACTAGTGAAAATTGAATTGTTGATATCAAAAATAGCAGTTGTTACTAGTAGAAATCTAATTCCTGATATCAAAAATTAACATTGTTACTAGTGGAAATGTAATTGTTGATATCAAGAATTAACATTGTTACTAGTGAAAACTGAATTGTTGATATCAAGAATACATATCCTGCGAATGAATAAAAGTTAATTTGGCTTGCCATATCCTTCTCCGTCTGAGCGCAAGAAGACTACGCCCCCCTTTTTGTGTATTCATGTGGGTGGAGGTTAGTCAAAAAAACTGTTCTAGTGACGTCATTCCTGCAGGAAGTAGAGGGATGTAGTCCAAACGGGTCGTTCGATGTAGGCGAATTCTGTTAAATAAAATATCTCGCTTGGCATTGAACTTTGAGCTTTATAATTTTACAGATATTATTTATACTCTAACAACAACATTACACACTAACTAAAGTTTAAAACATGGGATCACGAAGAACGGGACCTTTAAATAATAATCTGATGTTTAAATCATTTAAAATGAGAATGTAAGTGTTCTCACCCCATTTTTGCTTGTAAAGAAAAAAATTTGATTAGATTTCATATCGCAATATATATCGCAGAAAAATAAAATTTTGCAATGTCATTTTTTCCCAGTATCGTGCAGCCCTAGTTTGTAGTTACTGTGGGTACATCTTGATAAGCCTAAGGCTTCTACCTATACCCTTTCGAACAGGTTGATTATTATGCTATAATTTATTTATTTATTTTTTATATGGATATTTCTTATGCATTGCTGTCATTTTCATTTCATGGCCGTGAGGTCAACAACCCCTCTTTCTTTCCTGCACTATGGAGTTCAAAGGCTCTTTCTGATCATTTGTTTTACTATGTGTTTGGGTGCCTTCACACCCGTGAGGTCAAAGGTCTTTATTTATGGCTAACCCCTCTGTCTTTCCTGATTAAATTAACTGCACTAAAGACTTCAAAGGCACTTTTTTTTTTACTGTGTGATGTCTTCGTTGCATTCCAGGTGACATGCATTCATATTGAGAGAGAAACACAAGATAAATCAAAAGGAAAATTTAAATATATATATATAAAAACCCATACAATGTCTAAGAAAGTAAATAAGAAAGAGTAAAATATATTTTTTTTCTACAACAATTACTCCTCTTTATCATTCTCTGATAAATGATTTATTCATTAACATTAGTTTTGATTATAACAACTTAAAACACACTTGTTTCTAATTCTAAGCAAACTCATAAATTATTATAATATCGAAAACGTAAATGATTATAATTGCACTCGACATCAGAATTCTGTAATGGATATGCAGGTCATCGATTCATGGGTTACTGTCTGTGAGTTTGCATAACTGAACGAGTGATTCTGTGATCACGCCTATTCTCTCATTCATCCTCTCTCACTCATTCTCTCTCTCTCTCTCTCTCTCTCTCTCTCTCTCTCTCTCTCTCCCTCATTTGGATTCCGTTATGTCTTGTACAAAGTTACTGTCTGTATTGTCGTGGTCAGTTGGTCTTCAGATAACTTTTAATATTATTGCACTACATGTATTATTATTATTAAGATACCATTTGAGCAGCCTATTTTTTGGGAAATATGTTATACAAAAAATTCATCAAGCATGTTAAAAGATGGCATGAATTATATATATATATATATATGCCATCAGTTTAAGAACAAAAAAAAAAATTACTTAGCAAATGGTGATAATGTTTGTTAATGAAAGAGTACAGGACAAATGAACATTTAAACCTTAAACTAGCAGCGCACGTCACTTTCTAAATGAAGTGCGTGACGTGCGCATGCCCGTCATTTTGTAACGGTCAACTTCCAGCAGACGGACACGGAGGAAAGGTAAGCGCTATAAATCTACTTTTATTCATAGATTTTAACTGATATAACGTTAAATGCCATCAAAGAGTAGTGTTTTGTATTTTTGTAGTTTTTCTCAATTTAATAAATAAATGCTCTGTTTCGTTAATTAGCTTAAAAGCAGTCTCAGAGGTGGTCTAAGGTAACGTTAACTGTTAAAATCTAATATAACCTTACCTGTTTTAAATTATTTGAAATTTAACACGATAAACTATACAGTATTCACTTTCTAATTATATATATTTTTTAACCGTAGTAACGTTAATTAGTTTGTTTGAATGTCTGCTGCTCGCTCTTGATGATGCTCATGCTAGCCATGCTGTGAACTTGAATATAAACCGCTGTATGAAGTTTAACGTTAATTAGACCGAGGCTGCCGAAATCATGTTCAGTGTATGTGGGATTAATAATTTCCCCTTTTCTCCCTCAAGTGGCAGGCTTGTAAATTCTGTCATCTGTTCATTATTGGTGTTGATGGTGTTTTTCACATGCATGCTTTTTAATGCTAGTTTAATTCTCAAATTGATCTGATACTTTCGTTTCACAAAAAGTAAACAAATTGTTTACTTTTTTAGGGCCTGGCTGCCACCAGTTGAGTCAATGATTCAGTGAGTTCCTTATGAGGAAATATATTTGTTACCACCTAGTAATTTAAATGTATTATTTATTGCTTTAAAATGAACACTTATATTTATCGTCAGGTGAAGAGACAGTTTGCGCAGCAGCAACAAGACAACTATTACAAGTAGAGATGGGTTTCAAGAACTGGTACTAATTTGGTTCCTGACTTGTTCGGTACTGAAAACATTTATATAAGCTACAGGATCAATAGTGCTGCTATCAGTATTCTTGTAACATTGATTCATTACCCTTTAGACACAACCACATATCATGCAAATCATCTCCGAGTGGATGGCAGCAAGGATCCAGGATCAAGAGATCATTCATCATGGAGACTGTTCCACAGGAAGCAGTTTATCCTGGGCGAAAAACTAAACCTGGTTGTTTCAGCATCACTCAGGCTAGACTAAATACATTTAAATTGATTTCAGTTGGTTATGTGTTTCAGGTCATCCTGACCATTCTGCTGTCCTGGATGTAAGGCCGTGCTGGAACTACATTTCTCATTGGTGAAAGATTTGTGCAGCGGTATCCAGACATATAACGCCCCATTCACACGGGGAGTCAACGCCTCTCGTTTACTTTTAAATGGAGTGACGTCAAGCATGGTGAAATTAATTCTGGGTCCGTTGGTCGTGGCAGAAGTTGAAAACTTTTCAAGCGCCAATGCAGCCGTCCTCCAATCAGAACGTCTTATGCAAATACCCTAGCGCAGACGCAAGCCAATCGAGTGCATGCAATACCAGAAAACTAATGTGATTGGCTGTCACTATGAGAAGAGACAGTAATTCCGATCCGATATCAGTGTCGTTTTTTGCATTTTTTTTTTAAATCAATATAGAATTTCTATACTTCATTGTAGGGATGTCAATTTTCATCGTTTAAATTAACGATCAATTAATCGATTAATCGTTAACCTTAATGCTGCAAAATGAGTCTATTGCAGCAACATCCAGTCACTGGTATGACAGGATGTGCAAAAGTGTGTGTGTATGTGTGTGTATTTATGTATATATATGTATATATATATATATATATGTGTGTGTGTGTGTGTGTGTAAAATAAATTTCTTTTAAATGTATAGCACAGTAATGAAGGCAGCAACATGTGGTAGATGGTAGTGTTCTGAGGTCACCGTGGCCACCAGATCCAGTCTGTGTCCAGATCAGAGGGTCACTGCAGTCACCCGGATCCAGTACGTATCCAGACCAGATGGTGGATCAGCACCTAGAAAGGACCTCTACATCCCTGAAAGACAGCAGAGACCAGGACAACTAGAGCCCAGATACAGATCCCCTGTAAAGACCTTGTCTCAGAGGAGCACCAGGACAAGACCACAGGAAACAGATGATTCTTCTGCACAATCTGACTTTGCTGCAGCCTGGAATTGAACTACTGGTTTCGTCTGGTCAGAGGAGAACTGGCCCCCCAACTGAGCCTGGTTTCTCCCAAGGTTTTTTTCTCCATTCTGTCACCGATGGAGTTTCGGTTCCTTGCCGCTGTCGCCTCTGGCTTGCTTAGTTGGGGTCACTTCATCTACAGCGATATCGTTGACTTGATTGCAAATAAATGCACAGACACTATTTAACTGAACAGAGATGACATCCCTGAATCCAATGATGAACTGCCTTTAACTATCATTTTTGCATTATTGACACTGTTTTCCTAATGAATGTTGTTCAGTTGCTTTGACGCAATGTATTTTGTTTAAAGCGCTATATAAATAAAGGTGACTTTGACTTTGACTTTAGATGGGGCAGAACAAGAAAGACTTAATAATCTTTCATTGTGCTAATGTATTATAATACAAAAGGGTATGGCTCTTATACAGTGCGCAGTGCTTATACACAACCAGTGCGCAGAATGATGCACTTGAAGCAACACAGAGTCACAGCGTGTAGCATTACTCATAGAAATGTTCAAAATGCCAAGGGAAGAGATATTGATGTTGTGTATTATATGTGTGCAATATTTTGAGCCTTTTCTTTTAACAGTTTTAAATCTTAGTTATTGTGCGCTCTTGAAGAGAGTTTCATTGTTTTGACTGTAGTAACTAGGGCTGGGATGATACGCTAATCTGCCAATTCAATACTATCCCGATACTTGTGTGCCGATTCAATGTTTATTTATAATTATATATATAATTGAGTATTGTGATTATAGTTATATAACTATTGCAATTCGTGACTTATCCAAATTGTCTATAAAATTATTTGTTTGTTTCTGTAGATTTGAGGGAAAGATTATAAACGAGGAGGTCTGGGAATGACTGAAGGGAACTGACAGCAGTGAGGGAAGGAAATAATCACCAGAATGTAAGTTCTTTGAGAATGTGTGCATTGTTTATTACAAGTTGAGTTTTCATTTAAATGTAGCAATGTACACAATGGTCAAACGTTTTAAATATATTTTAAAAGTATAGTTTATTTCTATAATGCACAGCTATATTTTCCGCATTAATTACTCCAGTCTTCAGTGTCAAATGATCTTCAGAAATCATTCTAATATGATGATTTACTGCTCAATCAATTTTTCTGATTATTATCAGTGTTGACAACAGTTGTGCTGCCCAAAAGGTTTGTCTAAACTACAGTTACATTTATTTCTTTTGGGGGGGGGCTAATAGCAAGAATGCATAAAATTGAATACCAGTGGTAGAGAAGACTTTTGTAATTTTACAAAAGATTACCTTTTTTTTTTCAATGTTTTGATCTTTCTGTTTATAAAATAATCATGAAGTAAAAATTTGACTCTCCAGAAATGCTAAGTTTTCTTCCCCATCATTTCTATTATGGGGAGTGTTTCCCAAAACTAAATATTGGTCACAAGTTCCATCGTTACCAATAGAGTTCAGTGGAACTAACGACCGTAGTAAGCTAACTGCAGATGTGATTCACATCATGTACGTCATGAGCAGATGTACACTTTGATCAAAAAGGTTTTTACCCTTTTGAGTAAAGTTACTGAAAAATTCAGCTTTGCCTCATAATTATTTCAATAAAATTTTAAAGTATATTCGAAAAAGAGTATGAAAACTGTTATTTCTTTTTACAATATTTTTTTTTTTTTTGTAATTTTGATTAAATTAATTTAGCCTTGGTGAACAGAAGAGACTTGTCTTGAAAACCATAAAGAAAAGATTCCAGATTTTGACTGGTTGTGATCATACATGAGCAACATTAACAAGATGATTCTTCCTTTCAGCTGCCAGAGAAGGATGTTGACAGTGCAGGCCCAGGATGAAGAAGAGGAGGAAGAACACATTTAACAATTTTCTCATAAACTTTCCATGTGTTATAATAAAAACAATGAACATGACTACAATAATATGCTAAATGTTATTAAAAGATTCCAGTTTGCAAGAAATCTGAGTGTCTGACTCTACACTAGAGGAACTCTTTTCTGAAGAACATCAGGTGCTGAGAAGAAGCATTGTTATTACAGCAAAACACTGCATCAAGCCTCCTGTCCTTCCCTCAGAAGAGCCTGTTTTCTGCTGCTAGGGTAAGAAACACACTCTTCCTCTTCTCTATCGGCTGTCCAGCACCTAACTCTGCCTCCTCAGCACTGTCTGAAAGAGTCTTCTCCACAGTCTGTAATCAGAGATCACAGATTCTTCTGAGAAAGTCAATACGCTCAAATAATACAGGAAAGATGCTAGAAATCTCTATATTGTTCATTTGTCATATCTTTACGCTTTATGAATGTTTTTCTTCTGAGAAGCTCAAAAATTATGGTTCTTTGGTAATTGCTATATTGTTTAGGTTTATCCTCTGATAGTGAGCACAGAGCCCTGATCATGACATGCAAGAAAAATAAAACAAATTATGTCCAAAATTTACTAATTCGTTCCCTCGATGTACTAAAACGTGCACGATTACTTTTACATTTCATTGATTTGCTTAATCGTATGCACAATTTACTAATTCGTTCTCTTGATGTATAAATAGTGTACATGATTTAGCAAATCGAGGGAATGAAATAGAAAATCGTGCGCATGAATTAGCCTATATTTTTCCTGCATGCCGTGTAATTAAAGCACATCACCACCAGACATTTATACCAGGAGCCTCATATACGACGCTCACTGCAGTATCTGCTGAATTGTTTCATATCTATTTATCATGTATTTTTTTGTTGCACCAAATTATGTAGAGTTGTATCAATAAGTGTACTGATAATTATATATAATTTTCACTGATAACGTCATTAACTATCCCCATCCTTAATAAGACAAACATTTTCTATTGTTTATATTGTGTAATCTGTGAATTGATGTGTTCAGTTTTCTGTGCTCATGACTTAGAAACACTTTGCATGGTTAAAGAACAGGTGCAATGTTCAAAATGTTTTGGCTTAGTATTTGTAGAACGTAGTGCTGAATAAATGTTGATTTGTGAATGAATGCAGTGTTTTTTTTATATTAGAATGTAATGTTTTTGTATTGGTTTGCATTTCATGTATGTAATTGATGTATTTACTATGAATCCCCTATAATTAGATTACAATTCGATTTCATAAGGTTTATTTTTTGCACCAGAGATGGATTGAGTTTATTAGTTCTTTATGTATTTCAAGGTAATGGTGAGGTGAAAATACGTTGCTGCGACCAATATGATCCGGTAATGTCACGTCCTCATAACGTGCCAGTTTGGTCGCTGGGACGTACTCATCACGTCCCAGCGACGTTCCACTATAACGTCCCCACGACGGATATGGGAATCACAAAGTTACTCCACTGGAACGTTATTTGGTATGTCGCTGCGACCAATATGGTACTTTATAGTAACGTTCTCATAACGTGCCAGTTTGGTCGTTAGGACATACTCATCACGTCCCAGCGACGTTCCACTATAACGTCCCCACGACGGATATGGGAATCACAAAGTTACTCCACTGGAACGTTATTTGGTATGTTGCTGCGACCAATATGGTACTTTATAGTAACGTTCTCATAACGTGCCAATTTGGTCGCTGGGACGTACTCATCACGTTCCAGCGACCTTCCACTGTAACGTCGCCACGACGGATATGGGAATCACAAAGTTACGTCGCTGGAACGTTATTTGGGACGTCGCTGCGACGAATATGGTCTGGTCCAGTTACGTCGTCACGACGTAACTGTGTTAGCTGGGTTTACCCTGCGTGATTTGTAGTTTGATGTATTATTAGTTCAATTATTAAAAACCAATATATATTCATGATTGCCTCTGACTGAAATGCTCACTTCATGAGTCAATGAAATGTCTGATCTTTAGCTACAAGCTCTTTACTTTTTAGTAACCGAAATTTCATAATGATAGGATAATGTTTTCATGGCCAGAGAATATTTTTCCTTGAATTATAAGAAGTGATAACCCTATTGAAAGTTAAGTTAATCTTACGAACGTTTGCTGGACAAACCACTGTTTGATTTGCGGTAATTTACAGTAAGAGATAATACTATAATTAATATGAAGAATGGAATATTGACAGATTAATGAGTAAATTACAGTGCCTTGTAATGAGTTATTGATATCCAATTGAGCTATTTTTCATCTTCAATAATTTTAATGTAACTGTCATATGAGATATATATATATATATTAATAATATTCCTGATTAATTATTCAAATTCCCTATATATCATTTAAGTTAATTATTATGTACAACCCAGTGTGGCTACATATTATTTGGTGGAGGAATGCGCGCATTTCAAACTTCGTTTTGTGAGCAATCCAGTTCAATCTGTGTATATGGTTATTGATAATTTCTGCACGCGCGCTATGAAATTATGTACTTGTGAGATAAGATGCGAACTCACTCCTAACTGACTGAGGCAAAAAGCTGATGAGTCAGCACGTTAGGTATTTATAGAAACGTAACAGTATAGTCACTGTTATTTTAATGAAAGTAAACTGCAGTATAATGTTAAAAAGTCTCCTGTTAATAAAGACCAAGATCTCTCTGCAGTGAGAACAATTTAATATGAATAATTAAAAGATGAAGAAATCTTTTATTAGTTGCAATATGTAAATCTGAACATGGGCGATGTTCCTCTGTTTCAGTTAAAAGGCCTTGCTTATTAAATATTGTTATTGAATTCGTGGTGAACCACAGTGATATTCAAAAATAAACGATAAAAACTCCTGGTCTAAAATTGGCTTAGCTACCTGATTGTAAACCTAAAACATTTAAATCATAGGTGCTATTTTGATAAATGTTTATGGGAGTCAACAGATGGAAAATTCCTGTTGTGCACATTTGGGCTTAGTGCAGTGAAAAAATCCTGCCCGCTCTTGTGCAGTAGCATCAAATCAGCGCTGATGAGCGCACAGTTTAGATCACATTGAAGTCGGCTGTAATTCCGCTTACTAAACACCAGAGGGCTTCATTTGTTTAGAAGTTTAAAATTACACCCTGCCTTCTGTTGTCAGCCTGCATGAGTGCAACTACGCCATCTCGTGGCTGTTTCAGATAATGCACTCACTGCTAAATCTCTATTCCTTTGTGTTTTATTGAATTAGATGTCTAAATTCTCAATAATTATTTGCATTTACAGCTTTGCTCATGCAAATATTATTCCAGGTTAGACAATTACAGACTGTTTACATTTACTTTGAGTTTAGTTCAAACATGATTTGAATTAAAATGTATTTGTTTAATAGTGGAAATCTAGATGTTTCAGGTCAACCACTGATTGACCCACTTAGAAGGAAGTAAGCCATCTAGTGGCAGTCTCCTGTTAAATCGACTCACAGCTCTCAGCTTTCTTTGCTCTCTTTTCAATTCTGTTTTGAATTGCATGTCTACTTTTACCCTTTTTGATTAATTTCATAATTATTAATGATACCTTACTGTTATCATTGGTTATTATAGGATATTATTCAGATTTTTCTTTTAATTCTTCTTACATGCTTATTTTAAATTTTGATTTAAACCAATTTTTAATTTGAATTAAGTTTTCTGCTCACCAGGTTAAGCACAGAGAGGGAGTACGCCCCCTTGTGGTGAAAACCAGCTACTTCTTCTCCCGTGTTTCATTCCTGTCTTTTGTTATTTTGATTTTTATTATTTTTCTTCTCTCCTTTGGCTTAGGTTATTTTGATAATTACCATCATTACCACAATGTTTTGTTTGTTGTTTTATCATTATTAGGTAAAGCTGTTACCTCTCATTTCTACATATATATATATATACTCAATTGATGTTAAACAAACCAAACCTTAATTAACTTTAAGTTTCCTTTGTTCATCCTTTGTGTATTTGATTGTAGAACTCCCTTGGTGATTGGACAGTCATCTCAGGTTTCCAGTGAGCAAGGAAGCCGACCAGCGTTACCGACACTGGCTGTGAGTGAAACTCGGTTCCTCTTATCTCTGTCCGTTGCGGCACGCAGTGGAGACATCAGCAATTTGGCACTCCAACAGTAGTCAATCAGTCCAGCCAACACACACAATGCAATCTCTGGGACCAGTACCTAATCCAGGGCCTAAAGCGGGGCCACTCTCTTTTTAAGAGAGGGTTCTAGGAAACAGCCCAATTTTGTAGTGCTGTCTGGCGGTTGACATCTTGGTGTTGCCAGGTTGTGTTAAAAGTCACAAGCTTTTTGAGAGGGCGCAAGGCCAGAGTAACGGAGGGCCGGGGATACTGCGGTTGAGTGTTTGGGGAGCGACGGAGAGGTTGACCAAGCCACTGGTTTCCGCCTGAATGGCTTCAATTCACCCGGTGAACCAAATATCATAAAACCCATCCACTTATTACAAGCCACAGAATATTAGATATTCCCCTGGATATATTTTAAGTGTTTGACCCATTGCTTCTTCAAGCCACACCATCTTTCTAGATTTCCTACTCAGATCCTACTCAGCTCAATCTTAAAATCTAGCATTAGGCTTAGGCCTCCTTATTCTCACTAACACATTGTGTTACTATTGTTTTTATCTAATTTCAAGTGTTGTTTCACTTTGATCTTTTTTCTATCCTCTGTTCTGTTGTGATTTGTTTCTTTCATTTCACATAGAGACAGTAACCTGTGAGAGCCACCAAAGAAGCTAAATAGTAGAGCGACAACCAGCAGCCGGTGTTATCATGTGACCCGCTAGGCTACTGCCTGTCAAATCTCCATTTCAGGTCCTTCGTTGACCCAAGTAAATTGGCTACTGAACTGTCTGACTGGCACAGTCAAACGGCACAGCCCGTATGAATATAGCTCGTTAACCGTAGAACGAACTTGCATTGGTCTTTCTGTGTGTGTGCTGTGCTTCTCTCACCGACAGTGAGTCAGGATGTTCCAGTCATCCAGTCCAGCAGTCCACGGGGGCCCCCTCTCGACATGGTTGAAAGCAGTGACGACCCCCTTCCTGCCCAAGGACGCCAGTAACCTGCAGCACCCAGAGCAACTAGACACTGAGCTAGATGAACTGATGGCACACGATCCAACCCAAAGCGACTACTACAAAGAACTCGCCAGGATCCTCGGAAGCCTAGTTCACATTCTCGTCACCCAGGCACGGCTCAGTGAACGGAGCAACATCGACCTTGAACAGCAAGCAGCAACGCTTAAGCTTCAAGCGGAGGAGGCCGGGACGGACCAGGCCTGAACCCAGAGTCGCCTTGATCAGCTCCTCCTCGAAACCCAGAACCAGCACGAGAAAGAGGACGACACAGATCCAGAGCTAGAGAAAGAAGTAGAAAAACTTCACAATGCCCTGCAAGATCTTTGCCTTGACATAGATCAAAGAGAACAGCTGGAGAGAGAAGCCAGAAAAGAACTCAACAAAAAACTCCAGCAAGGTGACGCTCTCCTAAAAAGAACAGAGACTGAACTGAAAGAAAGAGACTATAAAACCTGGGCCTGCAAAACACACTTGCAAGCGGCCCAAGCTAAAATCAACGAGCTTACTCTGCAGAGAGACGAGCTCCAACATGAACTTGACACTGTTCACACAGAACTGAAACAATCTCACAGATTACAGAGTGGCTGGATCGGAGAAACGCACACCACAGAGTTTCTCACGGCCCGCCACTCCAACCCTTTCAGCCAAGAAACCAGAGCTGAAAAAGGGGGTGTAAGCTCATGGCTCAAGAAATCACCAGCCAGCTTACAAGAACACCTGTCAACAACTGAGGGGGGAGAACCCTTCCAGAGAACGCATGCCACTAAACCCTGCACAGTTTACCAAGAACTTGACAAGCTAGCCAGAAGCATCCCTACGTTCAATCCAGATCCTGCAGGAGGACATGACGTTCACGCTTGTTTACAAGACATTGACTTTCACTTGCAAACTGTCACCAACGTGACAGATGTGAACACATTGTACCTGTTAAAATTCACGTCCAGCCGTGATGTGCATATTTTTCTGGATCGTCAACCAGAGACTGTCAAAGCGGACTACCAGCAACTGCTAAAAACTTTGATTCTTGAATTCTCTGATCCAGACTCAGACAATGGGCTCCTTAACACACACTCAAATAGGGCCGACTTGAAAACCCACAGACTTTCTATAGACAGCTAAGAAAAGCCTACTTCGGACCATGCAACGAACCAGGTATGGAACAGGATGTCGACTTAAAAACTTCTTCATCTCAGAGTCCCAGCGTGTCCGCGTAACATGACTACACAAGAGTTACGGAACTTAGCCCACAATGCTTGCACCAAGCAAAAGACTATTTATGAAAAGACTGTGAAAAACCCCAAAATCTCTGTCTCTGAGCACTGCTTGGAGTTAACCCTAGAGGGCGCCCTACAACACCACAGTCACAGACATTTTTAAAGAGAGTCAATACCGTTCCAAGCCAGCAGAGGGCAACACAATCGTGGTGGTGCTCGTCCAAAGCACCAGAACGAGCGCTCTGAAAGATTCTGGGACCGGCGACCCAAAAAGAGCCGATCCCCACCGTCCAGGACACAAAGCCCCGACAGCCGGCAGTGGAACCACTCTCGACATGACACTGGTAAGCTCAATCCTGAGCCCACGTCAGAAAAACACAGGGCAGCCACGTCTGAGACAGCAGAGATCCTGAGGGTGCTAAAAGAGTGCGAGAACCTCTTTCCCTCCAGCCACACAGGTTGCTAGAGCCAGACTGTCAGGTCACAGAGGTCACAGGAACTCCAACAGAGCCAGACTGCCAGGTCACAGAGGTCACGGGAACCCCAGCAGCCAGCCATGGATATACAGCCCCTACGACAGACAAAAGCTCAAGCTCAAGTTCAAGCCTCTGCACCTTAGTCAACAAACAGGGTACGGTGGTACCAGCTTACACCAAAGGAGTCGCTGTTCGGCTAAACCTGCAATGTGGTCAAACCTTAAACCACATGCTGGGTTTGTTCCAATCCTCACCTGAATGTGTGGAACTCAGACTCACACTTGAAGCCACACCCCTCACTGAAGTGTCATCTTGTATAGTCTACATCCTGTGCAACAACTGCACGGCAACTGACATCAACATTCCCAAGGCCTACCGGCTGGGATGGCTAGTGAGCCATGACTTTAATGACTTTGAACTTGTACTACCTGTCATTGAGCCCATTCCACCTGCACTGATACCCGAAGGGAGTACAAACAACACATTGTTCACCGCACCCTTCAAATTCATCGCCATCACATCTGTCATGTCGGTGAGCAAAGACCAGGTGTGCGGAAGGGATCTGACAGATGACCAACACCTCGCAGTATACACAGTCTCCCACCAGAACGTCAGTGAGACTGATGAAGCTGCTACAATTCTCAATACCAAACTGACGGATGACACACCGACGGAGGAGCCTTACACAGGTTTTCAATCTCAAGTGCAGCAAATTCTACAAGATGCTCATGCACTTCAGAGCGATACAGATCGCCAAAGACTCAGACAAGTTCTTTATAAGCTCAAAGAATCCTGTGCCAAAGACTCTTTAGACTGTGGTCTTACCAACCTACACACGGTGCGCATACCTACGCACCCTGATGCTCCTCCCACTTCTGTCAAACAGTACAAGATTCCCATCACCTCACACGAACCAGTGCAGGAGATCATCGAATCTATGCTGGAGAAAGGTGTCATCCATCCATGCAACAGAACCTACTACACCCCCATCTGGCCCGCCCTCAAAACTAACTGCGGGGGGTGACCCACCACTGACTACAGGAAACTGAATCAACAGGTGCCGCTGTCACGATGGCACAAGACCCAGCTGGAACAAGAAATGCCCCGAATCAGAGGAGCCACAATCCTCCCTACACTTGATGTGGCCTCTGGATTCTGGACCATTCCGGTGCACCCGGAAAACCCACACAAGCTGGCATTCACATTTGGCAACCGACTGTTCACCTTCAACAGGTGTCCGTTCGACTATGCCGACTCACCAGCTGAATTCAACACCTGTTTGAACAAAACCTGTACAGACTCTAACTATGCTAGACTCAGTTTCGTGTGCCATCTTCCGTGCTGTAAACAGAATGGTTTTAAAACTGCAAACAACAAGCCAGTCAAACACCAACACCTGTTCCAGCAATGTGATAACATCACAAAAACACACAATGTGACTGTGTACTGGAAGGTAAAAGGACACTCGAAGCTACCAGGTCTAGACAAGGACTTAAAAGATCAAACTGACACCCTTGCCAAAACTGGCACACTAAACAACAGGCTGAGGTCACTCCCAACCTGCCCACCCACTTTCAAGGTTAAAGTGATTACACACAGCATAAGAACTTTACTAGTTAAACTGCCTACCTCAGAAACGCTTACACTGGCTCCGTTGTCTACACAGACCAACATAGCGGACATGTGGGCTTCTGAAACCTCCTTAATGACTTTGCTGAAGCAAGCGTCATGTCAGCAGCAAGATGTGGCAAAACATGGGCCAGGGCGAGCTAAACCCAGTCGCCGCCCACGAAGCAAAGAGACCGCCCTGTCCAACCAAAGACATCCCTCGCTTATTTCTTCCTCCCCTTTCAGAATCAGAATCAGAATCAGAATGAGCTTTATTGCCAGGTATGTTCACACATACGAGGAATTTGTTTTCGTGACAGAGGTCCGCAGTGCAACATAACAGCGACAGAACAAAAAACACAATAAGGAATAAAAAGTACAAAAAAATACAAATAGGTGGGTAAGGAATGACAATATACAAATTGACAATGTATGGCAGGTATATTACAATGAGCATTTATGTATGTACATGTATATTATGTGCAAAAAATTTAACTGTACGCTAAGTATGTGTGTTGGATAAATAAGTGTATGTGTATATAAATATAAATAGTGTAGTGTGTTCCATGTATGTACATGTATATTATGTGCAAAAGATTTAAGTGTACGCTAAGTATGTGTGTTGGATAAATAAGTGTAGTGTATATAAATATAAATAGTGTAGTGTGTCCCACAGTTATTATCAGCTGTTCATAAGATGGATTGCCTGAGGGAAGAAACTTTCTCTCTCTCTCTCCCTGTTATCTGTACCAGGATGCTGCTGTGGTTTGCCGTGCTGTGCTGTCAGCCAAAGAGAGGACAGCTGCCACCGAGAGAACCACTGAGACTCCTGATCACCGACGACAGAGCAGACTACCCCAGCACCGTAACCCAATACAGCTGGACAGGTGTCCGATGGAGAGAGGACTCCCTCACACACACTGAGGCCGATGTCAAACACATGTTCAGCCAACATGAGAAAGTGACTGTTACACAAATGGAGTTAGGTGGACAACACCACCGCTCCAAACAGTTCCCGGGAGCTTTGCTCAGAGCCGCTGCTGCCGCCAGAACGTTTAACATTGGTATGTCCAGTGTCAATGCAGCGAACCAGACCGTAAACTCCATGAAGCCGCTGTTTACTGTCTTCCAGAATGACTTTACCCAGACTCAGCTGGTTACAGCGTTAACAACAGACATGCTGTGGGGGGTTAGCTCCTCTAATGACAGCCTAACCACGGGTAAAACCCCACCATACATGATACCCTTAAGCCTTGTGCTAACTGTGCTGGCTTACGCCATCACCACGCCAGCTGACCTGCTACAAATACACCTGGCCAACTCTGGATAGCGCCATCCTACTGCACGTCAATCCCAAGCAGAGAGAAGTGAATGTGCTACTGAACCAACCCATCAGCGAGTCAAGCCAAGTCTACAGACTTAAAAACATTGTCAGTGTCAGGTTGGGGGAAAGCAACACCAACACAAAGACACACATTCCAGATGTGGTGGCCTACCACGACAGCGACACACAACTGTACCTGGCCCCAAACCTGCACATGTGTACTTTGACCAAAGACATTCATTATCTCTGCCTTAGCAAACCCTTCCTCAGACACAACGCTGAAGGAATCTGCGAGTTGCAACCCCTGGTCAGCGACACACGCTGCCCTGCCGAAGCCAAGCCTCATACACAAGTCACAGAAACGCAAGCAGAGATTGTAGGTGACAGATGGCTCGTCAACAATCCTGTACGCACAGCTACACTGACCTACGACCAGCATGACACTGCCACCCGTGTCAACCTGCTTGACCAAGTACTGAAAGGTGCCACCCAACACATTGACATTACTCCCGTCAACACAGCCCTCCAAGCACTGTCTCGACAGCCCGTTCTGAACCCGTCATCTGCGGTCCGAGCCTGGACTGCTGCCGACACTAAACGGTGCATCTCCACTGTCATTGGTCACATCCTGACCCTTGGCGTGACCTTCATCCTATACAGGAGACTCAACGAGTTGCAAACCTCTACAGCCAAACTCACAACAACCGTGGCTGGAGGTCTCCGATGGAATCCCCGGAAAGGGGGTGCCAAGTCAAAGACACCACCGAACCTCATCAAGCTGAATCCTCAGCTCCAGGAACCACCTGCCATCATGAACCACCTGACATCATAATCCACCTGCTACACGACCATCATGATTCACCTGTCATCTGCCCACCTGATGATTGCCGTCCGATGATGTCCACACAGGGACTTCATCCGACAGAAAGGGGGGATGTAACGGATATGCAGGTCATCGATTCATGGGTTCTGAACTAATGAATCATGGTTCGTTGAATCTAAAACAATGCAAACCCAAAACTTGTAGATTTTGAATTCAGGCATATAAACCCAACTTTTTCTAAGCTAAATGCCTGGCCTGGCGCCAGCCTGGCTGGATTTAAATTATTTACGACACTGGACGAGACATTCCAAAGTCACGTCAGCAGCCTCAAAGGAGAAACGAAACACATTCCACAAGACACACATAAGCACACACACACAAACAAACTTTTCTTTATGCTCTTTATGTAAGTCCTTAATAATATGTATCTTGAATAGGTTTGCTTTGCATAAAATGGTTAATCCTTGTTATGTGAGGATTACAAGTTGCCAATTTATAAATTGGAAATGTTTCTCCTAATTTTAATGTTCTCAAATAGAATCATGAGTTGTAACCCTATCCCCTTAGCAGGTCGTAAAACTTTATGACTTAACAAACAGGACAGGAAAAAGCCAGCTCACTGGCACCTTTTAGTACTGTATTCTAAATGTATTAAGTATTGCTTTTTGGTGCATTAGATGTTTTCCATAATCAAAAATTGGAGTATGTACAATTTTATTGTGTGTTAATCTTTAAATGTGTGTAATTCTGCATATGAATGTAACGTCGTGTTTCTGTCAGTTATATATGTAATTTATATGTAAATTGTCATGTTGTGACCCAACTATCCACCTATATGAAAGGTGTGTAAAATGTATTAATCTGGAATTACGAATGTAATGATAAACCTTGCTAATCATTGGGAAGACGGAGGCGGGAACCGGCGGACAATCAAAATGAAACTTTAATTACAAAACAAACACAAAACAGCGCACCAGCCCCTCACGGACGACTGGTGCGCGCAAATAAAAACCAAAACACAACTAAGAGCCCAGGCCTGGTCCTCTCTCGTCCTTCACTGTCGTCGCTCCAGTTTTATATCCTTCCATCTCCTCCATGGGCCTCGAGACCGGCGGGTCGAACAGGTGTAGTTCATCTCCAATCACTCCACCGGCCTCGCTCCCATGTCCCTCGGCCCCGCCCCACTCGTCACAACGAACTTGCTAGAATATCACTGCTGAAATCTGATAAGCCAGAACTTATTAGAGTGGGTGTTTCCCCAGAGACAAAGGAACTTTTTCCTGCTTCAAATCGCGGACGTTCATTGGTTGTTCACGCGAACAGAGGCGTGAACCAGTCGAGCTATAAGGACTGACCCAGGAAGTTCCTCCCCCTCTTGACTCTTGACTCTTACTCTGACTCTTACGCTCTCTTACTCTAATGGCTCCTTTGGGAGCTTTCATCTCCGTGTTTTCGTTTCTTTTCATTACTAAGTTTATTCACCTATTCGCCTCTCCACACGAGGAAGACGAATTCTGAAACATTTCTTTGTTGAACCTTTCAAATATACCGCGCGAGTCTGCAGCAGCAGCACTGGAAGACACGGAAGAACACGCCTAGCTACAGGACCACGCTCACGCTGCTCACACGCACGCTGGTCTGGCGGTTGACAAAGAGACACATCAGCCCGGAAGACACGAGAGGACATGCCCAATCACAAAGAGACCACATGCAAGTATCATTCTCTATGGAGATTTAAATGCTGCTTAAAGTTTGTCTATTACCTTTTCAAGGTGATTTGATTCGTTGTTGTCTTTCAAGGGTTACTGTCTGTGAGTTTGCATAACTGAGCGCGTGATTCTGTGATCACGCCTATTCTCTCATTCATCCTCTCTCACTCATTCTCTCTCTCTCTCTCTCTCTCTCTCTCTCTCTCCCTCATTTGGATTCCGTTATGTCTTGTACAAAGTTTACTGTCTATATTGTCGTACGCGTATTTACCTTGTGTGATTTGTAGTTTGATGTATTATTAGTTCAATTATTAAAAACCAATATATATTCATGATTGTCTCTGACTGAAACGCTCACTTCACGAGTCAATGAAATGTCTAATCTTTAGCTACAAGCTCTTTACTTTTCAGTAACCTAAATTTCATAATGATAGGATAATGTTTTCATGGCCAGAGAATATTTTTCCTTGAATTATAAGAAGTGATAACCCTATTGAAAGTTAAGTTAATCTTACGACCGTTTGCTGGACAAACCACTGTTTGATTTGCGGTAATTTACAGTAAGAGATATCACTATAATTGATATGAAGAATGGAATATTGACATATTAATGAGTAAATTACAGTGCCTTGTAATGATTTATTGATATATGCAATTGAGCTATTTTTCATCTTCAATATTTTTAATGTAACTGTCATATGAGATATATATTAATCATATTCCTGATTAATTATTCAAATTCCCTATATATCATTTAAGTTAATTATTATGTACAACCCAGTGCGGCTACAATTCATATCACTACAATTGGCAAAACAGTTTGAATTATCCAGTACATCCATCCTCCCCACAAAGACATTACCCACCCGGCCCACAGGTTGACAGTCCGCTCGGGTTCTGTCATGACCTCTCTCATGGGTTCAATTGTTGCAGCACAGGTTGCATGTTTCAATTCCACTCTCATCCCGTACCTTTTGTTACTCAGTTTGTCTTCAGCATGCACCAGAAATCTTTCATCATATCCTGACTTGGACCGGCGTGAAAGCATACGCTTATTAGATTAGATTAGATTCAACTTTATTGTCATTATGCAGAGTACAAGTACAGAGCTAATGAAATGCAGTTAGCATCTAACCAGAAGTGCAAGAATATAGTGTTTTATATACATAAAAGTGCAGAGTAAGTAAAGCTATGATATGCAGAATGTACAGTGGAGTTGCTATATACAATTTTGATCAGAGTATATACAAAATATAAATATGAATGCAATGTAGGGATTGTATGTACATTATGAACAGAGCAATGAAGGATTATATATACATTATGAATAGCAGGAACGTGAGAACAGTGGTAATAAATACAGTTGGATGAGTGTGCAAAAGTATTGTTGATCAATGTATTATATGCAAAATAACAGTAGTGCAATGATATTTTTGTAGAAATAGTTTACTGTGCTTGTACAGTAACAACTTTAGACAGTTTATAGCTTTAACCATGTGCAGTCTGTGCAAAATATGAATAGTGCAAATAATGTATGTGAAGTACTGTGACCAGTGCAGTAAAAGAGCATGTGCAGGTTAGATTGGTCGTGTGGTGTTCAGAAGTGTCACAGCCTCGGGGAAGAAGCTCTTCCTGAGCCTACTAGTTCAAGAGCGTAGGCTCCTGTAACGCCTGCCGGATGGAAGGAGGGTGAAAAGTCCATGGTTAGGGTGAGAGGCATCCTTGATGATGTTTCTTGCCCTGCCCAGACAGCGCTTGTGATAAATGTTCTCGATGGAAGTTAACTGGGTGCCGGTGATCCGTTGAGCAGTTTTCACCACCCGCTGGAGTGCTTTGCGGTCGGTCAGATGCAGAGCAATTGCTGTACCATACTGAGATGCAGTTTGTGAGTATGCTCTCAATGGTACAGCGGTAGAATTCAGCAAGGATCCTGGGACTGAGGTGAACTTTTTTAAGGCTCCGTAAGAAGTAAAGGCCGCAGCTGTGCCTTATTGACCAGGGTGGAGGTGTTTAGGGACCAGGTGAGGTCATCTGAGATGTGGATGCCAAGGAACTTGAAACTCGACACACGCTCCACTACAGCTCCGTTGATGTAGATGGGTGTGTGTGCATGATTCCTAGTCCGCCTGAAGTCCACAATGATCTCCTTTGTTTTCTGGGTGTTTAGTTCCAGGCTGTTGGTGGCACACCACACAGCCAGGTGCTGCACCTCATCCCTGTAGGCTGACTCATCATCATCCTTGATCAGACTACCACCGTGGTGTCATCTGCAAATTTGATTATGGTTTTGGAGCCATAAACAGGAACACAGTCATGGGTGAATAGGGAGTACAGGAGAGGGCTAAGTACGCAACCTTGTGGCACTCCAGTGTTCAGGGTGATGATGGAGGAGGAGAGGTTATCTAACTTAACAGACTGAGGTCTGTTAGTAAGAAAATCTAGAATCCAGTTGCAGATGGGTGTGCTGATTCCAAGATGGCTGAGCTTGGAGATCAGCTTGGAGGGGATTACCGTATTAAATGCAGAACTGAAATCTATGAACAGCAATCTCATATGTGTGTTTTGACTGTCCAGGTGGGTGAGGGCAGAGTGAAGTGCCGTTGAGATGGCGTCCTCTGTTGACCTATTGTTGCGATAGGCAAATTGGAATGGGTCTAATGTAGCAGGGAGACAGGATTTTAAGTGAGATGCAACCAGTTTCTCAAAGCACTTAGCAATGATGGGGGTGAGTGCAACAGGACGGAAGTCGTTAGGGACTAAGGCAGTGGAGTGCTTGGTACAGGCACGATGGTGGAGGTTTTGAAGACAGTGGGGACAGTTGTTTGGGCCATGGACAGATTGAAGATGTCTGTGAAGACCTCAGCCAGCTGCTCTGCACAGGCTTTAAGCACACGACCAGGTATTCCGTCAGGGCCAGCTGCTTTCCGTCCATTCACTTTACGCAGAGTGGAGTAAACATCTGATGTGGAGAGTGTGAGAGGCAGTTCACTGGGTTGATGCTCAGCTTTGAGTGAGATCTCTTTATTATTTTGATCAAAATGAGCATAAAAGTGATTGAGCTCGTCTGGGAGGGAGGCAGAGCTGGAGGGGGGCACAGAGCTAGGTGGTTTGTAATCTGTGATAGATTGTATGCCTTGCCACATATTCCGGGGGTCTGAAGAATTGAAGTGTTCTTCAATCCTCTGTTTATGTTTGAGTTTGGCCTGGCAGACACCCTTCCTCAGGTTGGCTCTGGCTGAGCTGTAAGCCTCCAGAACTGAAGGCTGCATCTCTTGCTTTGAGCAGGAGGCGAACCTTTCTGTTCATCCGGGGCTTCTGATAGGGGAATTTTTTTTGTGTGTGTGTGTGGTCACTCTGCTCACACATCTGTTGATGTGCTCCAGGACAGAGTTGGTGTAATTGTCAATGTTGATCGGAGAGTTTGTGGTGGCCTGGGCAGCAAACTCACTCCAGTCTGTGTGCTGGAACTGTTGTTGAAGAGTGGAGTCAGCACCTTCCAGCCAGATTTTAACAATCCTTATTGTAGGTTTCACACATTTGATGACCGGGGTATACTTGGGGAGCAGGAACAAAGAGAGGTGGTCAGACTGACCCAGATGGGGGAGGGGTGTGACTTTGTAGGCATCAGTCACTTTAGTATAAACGTGGTCCAATGTTTTATGTCCCCTTGTAGTGCAGGAGACATTTCGATGAAATTAAGGGAGAACAGATCTTAAAGTGCAGTGATTGAAGTCCCCAACAACAATAAAGGCTCCATCCGGGTGCAGGGTTTGTAATTTGCTAATAGCAGCACAAAGTTCTTTCATAGCCACGTTAGCATTAGCTTCCGGAGGTACATAAACTGCGGCAGCAACAATGCAAGTAAACTCACATGATAGATAGAATGGCCTGTACTTGATAATCAGGAACAGATCAGATATTTTTTACTGTCGTATATATTCATCCAAAGGCAAATTTCGACAGATCACTTGACATTATTTTTAATCTCTCCCACAAGCTTGATCTACTGTCTCCGGATGCTCCTAAATTTATTTTAGGAGATTTTAATAACTGTCCTGTGAAAAAGTGCTTACGCACATATTATCAGTATGTCAACTGTCCCTCCCGGAAAAATAAGTTTTTAGACTTATGCTATGGAACTGTCAAAGGCGCTTATTCGTCATCATTGCTTCCACCACTAGGGGCATCTGACCACATTGTGGTTTATCTCCGGCCTACATATCAGAGACTCCTGCAAAGGGAGAAGCCCCAAGAACACTCAAAGTATGGAATAATGACAGTATTATGGCCCTGCAGGGCTGTTTTTATTGCACAAATTGGGACATTTTTAAATGCCCTGATATAAATGAACAAGTGGAAACAATATCTGAATACATCAATTTCTGTGTAGACTCAGTCATTCCCATAAAAACCATTAAAGTATTTCCAAACGACAAGCCCTGGATCTCCAATAAATTAAAGCATTTTCTAATTGAAAAGAAAAATGCATACAGGAATCAGGATGATATAGTTAAAAGGGACATTCAAAGACAGATTAAAAGACAAATAAAGCAGGTACAGACAGAAGATTGAGGCAACCCTTGTGTCAGGCAATTCTCGTAAGGCATGGCAGGGAATTAAGACCATGACCAATGTCCCCCACAAGGGCAGGGGGAATCCTTCCCTGATTATGCATGGAGGTGAGGGACTGGAAAGGGCAAACCAGCTTAACGCCTTCTTCTGTTGTTTTGAGGGAGACAGCGGTGCTGAAGCGGTGCTGCCCCCTTCATCCTCTGTTTCTGCATCTGTATCAAATATCAGACAATTGGATGTCTTTCACTTTTTTAGATGTTGTAATCCACGGAAAAGCCCTGGCCCTGACAAAATCTGTGGTAATATCCTGAAGCACTGTGCAGAACAGTTAGCACCTGTGTTCACTGACATTTTAAATTCTTCTCTTAATCTCTGTAAAGTCCCCATCCTGTGGAAAACATCTACCATTATACCTGTGCCAAAACTGCCAAGACCCACAGAGTTAAATGATTTCAGACCAATTGCATTGACATCATTAGTTATGAAGTGCCTGGAACGCCTGGTTAAGCGGTACATTATATCACAAACTCAACATCTTATGGACCCCTTGCAATTTGCTTATCAGTCCTCCAGGGGGGTGGACGATGCAATTCTGACATTAATGCACCTTTTGCATACTCATCTTGAGAAACCAAAGGCCCATGCTAAGATTGTATTTGTGGACTTTTCATCTGCTTTCAACACCATGCAACCCAAGATACTTGCAGAAATTTTAGCCAGTGAATTCTCTCTTAACACCGGTATTATTTATTGGATCATGGATTTCCTTACCAGTAGAGTCCAGCGTGTTAGAGTGGGTTCGTTTCTGTCTGATGTGAAGATAACATACATAGGCTCTCCACAAAGATGTGTTTTATCTCCTTTATTATTTATTTTATATATAAATTCATGCACTAGCACTTTTCAAAACAGGCATTTTATTAAATATGCGGATGACACAGCTCTTGTGAGTCTGCTACAGGATGGGGAGGTAGATCATGGGCCAGTTTTAGATTCTTTTTTAGAATGGTGTAATAAGTCACACTTAATTCTAAATACCACTAAGACCAAATAAATGTCCATAGATTTTAGAAAGTCACAGCAAACAATCGATACTTTCATCAATGGGGAGATCATTCAGGTCGTTACAAACTATAAATATCTTGGCATTGTACTGGACAACAAACTTAAATGGGACTCTTGGACTGATCTTTTGCACACTAAGACACAGCAAAGAATGTATTTCCTAAAGAAACTGTTTGTTTTTAATGTCAATAACAAAATGCTTCAGATGTTTTATACCGCTTTTATTGAAAGTGTTTTAACGTGCTGTATCATTTGTTGGTTCGGAAATGCCACACAAGCACAGAAAAACATAATTAGAAAAACAGTCACTACTGCTAGCAAGCTACTTGGGATAACATTACCAAGCATCGAACACATTTACAAGGACAGAATGTTGAAAAAACCCAATAACATTGTATGCGATCACACACACCCATTAGCATCCCATTTTAATTTATTACAATCTAGGCGTCGTTTCTGCCCACCTCTTATGACCAAGAACAGATCAAAATTTTCTTTTGTACCACAAGCCATTAAGGCGTTAAATCAATTAAAATAAGCTATCTGTCCAGCTGGCAGGGTTAGACCCAAGGGTATTTTTTTGTATGTATGCATTTTAGTGTTTTGTAATGCATCGTATTGTTTTGTTATATGTTTGTCATGTAGTGCCTTGCGACTGCGTCGCAAACCCAATTGCCCCACGGGGACAATAAAGTTCTTCTTCTCTTCTATTCTCAGATCAGCAAAGCAGTAGGTATCAACAATGACAGAGTCTTTACACCATGATTTGTTTACATAAATGCATACTTGTTTTTACCAGAGGTTGCTGGTACTCTGTCAGCCTTGAAGAAAGAGCATCCATCCATATGCACCACGCTGTTTGGGACATCGTTGCAGAGCCATGTTTCAGTGAAAAACATAACATTACAGTCCATAAGTCATTTCTGTGTGGGGCTCCAGATCTTAAGTTCGTCCATCTTGTTCATCAGAGACCGTACATTGGCAAGGAAGATGCTGGGCAGAGCTGGTCGATGTGGGTTAGCCTTAGCTTAGCACGCAGCCCTCCACGCTTTCCCCGTCTTTGTTTACGGTCTCGACGCCGAGAACATCCGGTCGGTACGAGTGATCCGCTTGTCCGCGGTGATCTCAGTAGCTCCGGCGGCAGTTCGCTGAAGTCGAAAGGATGATCTAAAACTATGTTGGAACACCGTTTGTTGATCCAAAAAGTGACTGTTTAGTATAGCTGTAGTTCGCATAACTGAATCGCGCGAACACGAATGAAATAACCAGGTAGATTAACACTATTTTCCGAAATCTGGTAAGACGCTGAGCCTCGCGATGTGATCGCGCCGCCATCTTGGTCTATAGATTATAACTACATTTACATGGGCTTTTGCAGATGTAGAAAGGTGCGTACTCCTCGGTATGTCCATCGCACCTGAGACCATTCTCCTGGAATGGGTTGCACTTGAAAGTCACACTTGATCCCTCCTCTATTGTGATGGTGTTTTCGTACGGTTGGGAGTGCTTTCACACAAGAGTCCAGTTTCCTCACAACACTTTGCCAGTTTGTTCTTTACCTTCTGATTATCCTGTTCAGTAACACCTCCGCTGGCGGCGTGATAGGCACAATGTGTTCTCATATCAATTTCTAAGAACTGACCCACCTGTTTTATAGCCTCATTGACAAAATGTGTTCCATTGTCAGAACTGATTTTTCTTAGAATTCCCCATCTTGGAATAATCTCTGTTAGCAGAGCCTTTGCTACTGCTGCTGCATCTTGTTTCGATGTTGGGAAAGCCTTGGCCCGTTAGGACCACGTCAACCATCACTAAACAATATTTATGTTTCCCACAAGGGGTTAATTCAATAGAATCGATGATTAAGTACTCAAACGGCCCTTCTGAGGCTGGTTGGCATACCAGCTGTGTTTTGACGCCTCGTGCCACATCGTGTGTATTACAGATAACACATCTTTTGCAAAAATTCTCAGCGAATATTGTGAAGTCCTTGGTAAACCACAATTATTTCATCTGTGCAATCAATTCCCCCTTTTGATATATTGTCTAACCCATATGTCAGCTTAGCATAATGTTGAAAGAAATGTTTGGGTAAACAAGGTGTTCCAACAACGGATCTCCACACGCTATCAAAAAGGCTGCAGCCTGATGCCTTCCAGTTGTTTTTCTCAGCTCCTGTGGAAACAGACTGCATGCTCTGTAAACAAGGAGAAATGTCAAGATTAATGTCAACTTGTGCGCAAGTGGTGCTTTTACTATTATCTTTAGTCTGATCCGCTGCCGCTGCTGTCACAGCCATATCATTTCCTGTTGAAATGAAACTTTTATCATTAGTATACACTGCAAACTTACAAATCGCAATTTTGTCTGGCAACAGAATAGCCTCGAGCAGGTCCGATACCAGAGACGTGTTTAGTATCAGCCTCCCATCTGATTTCAAGAATTTTCTGTGCTTCCACAAAGCACCAAAGTCATGCATGACCCCGAAAGCGTATCACGAGTCTTGTTTATATCGTCACACATTTATCTGCCATCAGTTTACATACAATGAGACCAGTTCCGCTGCTTGCGCAGAATAGTGTGATGGTAATTTGTCAAACTGCAGTTTCAAATTCAGCCGTTACAGCATAACCCACTTTATTCTGCCCTGTTTGGAGATCTTTTGAGGTAGACCCATCCACAAACAGTACATTGTCACAATTATCAAGCGGTGTGTCTAAAAGGTGTGGACGTGGCGTGCACACCTGTTCGAGCCCTGACAGACAACAGTAGCACTATTTCCACTGTCGGGCCAGTGACCCTGCCAGGGCTTAAAACAGTAGCACCGAGGCCAGAATAGCGCAGGGTTTCCACAGTCAGGGCCTGAAGCTCCGCTGTGCTTCACTTAAACATGCCCTTTACACGCCTCTAAGTAACAACGTCACGCAACCCCATCATTTCACCAACAAAGAGAAGTTATCAGAAAACTAATAAGAAATAAGTCACTGGAACTAGCGCGATCACAAAACAAACACGATAAAAGTGGCTGTTTGTTTCCATGCTTTGTTAAATATTCAAATTCAAAACCATCAATGATTTACTTTAGAATAAGTGATACATTGATCATAATTCATTTATCAGGACTCAAAATTAATCACACAGAAATAAATTTATTTCTATTTTATTTATTTATTTTTAACGCTTATGAAAATAGCCTGCTTATTCAGTCGAGACTGTTTCTGTTTATTTGTAGCCACAGTAGCCTTTACGTCACATTAAGAATGAATGATAATATCTCTATTTTTATAAAAGCTCCCGAACAAAAACCATTATTATATTTTTATGATAGGCTACGTGGAGCTAAACTCGCGAGACGAGACTTATGACAAATAATATAAGTTACTAAATAAATACACGATTGGGAAAACGGTCACATTTACAATGTTCACTGTGGTAATGTTAATGCCTAGCGTGCATAGTCTTTTACATCGCTTATAAATATTTCTGCCTTGTTTGGTGATTGTAATCCACATTGGATCAAATTATTTTAAACATGCGCTGCTGACTGAAAGTGAGTTTTGAGCTCAACTTATTTAAAAAAAAAAAGTTTTTAAATGCTGGTGTTATAGCTGTTATCTTTCTGAAATGATCCGCAGCGCAGACTCTATTTTTATAAAAGTTCCCAAACAAAAATCATTATTATATTTTGATGACATATGCTACGTGGAGCTAAACTCTTAAGGTGAGACGACAGATTAAATATGTTACTAAATAAATACACAATTGTGATCGAGAATAAGAAACTGATGTCTGATTTCTCCAAGTGGTTGCATTTATGTGACGGTGGATTAAGGAAAGTCTGGAAGCAGATGCGAGTTAACAGATTTAATGGGCTGAGAGGAATACAAATACACAAACAAACAACGATGCAGAGGAGACGACACTTCGTGGTGGTGGGAAGGAGGTGAGGAATCCGGATGATGGCGGAGAGAAGGTGAGTAGTCCGGATGATGATGGCGAGTAGGCAGCAGGAGAGGATGGCACAGGAACTGCGGGGAATAGAGCCGAAGGTAAGTGTCCGTGGCTGAGTGAACGTGCAGAGAGTGGATGAGGTTCTAGGGAAAACACAGACATCCAACGCATACAACACTAAAGCCAGATGAACAGGGTAACCACATCAAACAAGTAACAACGATCTCACAAACACAAGACGTGAGACAAGCCAATATATAGTGGATGAGTAATGAGTGGCAGTTGGTGCTGATGACAGTTAATGGAGACGCCCACAAGCCTAACAGTGCAGACGCGAAACACACAGATTTCACCTCAAAGTGCAAACACCCCGAGATCACGGTTTACCAACCGTGACAGTACCCCCCCCTCTAAGAACTCTTCCTGGAGTTCCCAGAAGGGCTTACTTGCTGATTGTAGTCATCAATAAGGGATTGATCCAATATGTCCCTAGCAGGTACCCAACTCCTCTCCTCCGGACCGTGACCTTCCCAATCCACCAGATACTGGAATCCTCGTCCCCTCCGTCTCGAGTCCAGAATACGATTAACCGAATATGTCGGTTCCCCATCTACAAGACGCGGCGGTGGGGGAACCGGAGTAGGCGGATTAATACGTGCATAAAACACGGGTTTAATGATAAGCATTGCGTAAATCCAGTTTTGTGAATATGGATGCTCCCTGCAACCTCTCGAAAGCTGAAGATCATGAGTGGTAAAGGATAGGTATTCTTAATAGTGATGTTGTTCATCTCTCGGTAATCAATGCAAGGTCGCAGAGAACCATACTTCTTACCCACAAAAAAGAACCCCGCTGGAGAAGAGGAAAGACGGATGAACCCAGAGGCTAAGGAATCAGAAATGTATTTCTCCATGGCCTCCCTCTCAGGAATATAAAGAGAGTATAACTTGCCCTTAGGTGGAGACTTACCTGACACTAAGTCTATGGCACAGACGTAGGGACGATGCGGAGGGAGAGAGGCAGCACGGGATGGGCACGTTTGGCAGAATGTTCTCCTTCTGAAAGACAGAAACAGGGACAACAGAACAAGCAGAAACCAGACAAGACTCATGACATATTTCACTCCACAATGTGACAGTGTTAGAACCCCATTCCACTCGTGGATAATGCTTGGATAACCAGGGGTGACCTAAAACAATGGGATTAACAGGGGAGTCCATGAGAAAAAAGGATATGGTTTCCATACGTGAGCAGTGTGATGGGTTCTGTATGGTGTGTGATGTGAGGCAGTTCCTGGCCGTTGAGTGCGGTGACATGGATGGGGAGAGACACAGGAAGGACAGGAATGTTCAGGTGATGTGCAAGTGAAGAATCAATGAAATTACCTTCGGCTCCGGAGTCCAGAAGGGCGTGACACTCGTGATGTTGATTCTTCCACCGCAGTTTCACCGGAAGGAGGGTCGATGATGTAGGTGAGGACTTCTCAGCGGAGATCCCACCCGATAGTAGCCTCAAGTTTACTATTGAGCTGGCTCTTTTACCGGGCATGAGTAGGTGTTATGAGCAGAGCCTCCACAGTACAAACACAGTCCTTGGGACCTCCGCCATTCCCTCTCCCTCCGGGACAGCCGAGCTCTATCCATCTGCATGGGCTCGTGGTCGTCGACAGAACCGACCGTGTTCTCTTGACTCAAGCGCCCCCTAACAGGAGAGATGGTAGATCTTGAAGGACTGGGTTGGCGGCCCAAGCGATTAATCCGTGCGTCAACTCGTAGACCCAGTTCAATGAGTCCGTTGAGAGTGGGGGGCAGCTCGAGGAGGTAGATCTGTTGCTGAACATGGTCGGATAACCCATGCAGGAATCTATCCCACTGCGCCGCCTCGTTCCACTGGCACGCGGCCGCCAGGGTGCGGAACTCGATGGAGTAGTCGGTTACTGAGGAAGAGCCTTGACGGAGTTCCGAGAGTCGATGTGCGGCTTCCCTGCCAGTCGTGGCCCGGTCAAAGACTCTCCTCATTTCCTCAGAGAGGGCGTGGAACGAGGCACAACACGGGTGTTGGTTTTCCCACACTGCGGTCCCCCATAAGGCCGCCTTGCCAGACAATAATGTGAGCATGAACGCTACTTTAGAATTCTTATTAGCGAAGGTGTGGGGCTGTAGGGCGAAATGCATTGAACACTTAGTTAAGAAAGTTCTACAAAACACTGGCTCACCCGCATAGTTCTCCGGCGCCGGAAGTCGCGGCTCAGGCCGGAAGTGGTCCTGGGGAATCTCCCAGGGGACAGACGGCGCAGGCGGTGCGATGGGCGCAGTGGGAGATGTTAGTTGATGGATCTGCTGGGTGAGCTCAGACACCTGTGCCACCAGCGCTTGGACAGCACGTCCGGTGTTCGAGATGCTCTCCTGCTGCTGATCCATTCTTTTGACGCTGTGATGCATGAAATCCGTGAGTGTATTGGTGCTCGCTGCTTCCATGGTGATGAGATCGTTATGTGACGGTGGATTAAGGAAAGTCTGGAAGCAGATGCGAGTTAACAGATTTAATGGGCTTAGAGGAATACAAATACACAAACAAACAACGATGCAGAGGAGACGACACTTCGTGGTGGTGGGAAGGAGGTGAGGAATCCGGATGATGGCGGAGAGAAGGTGAGTAGTCCGGATGATGACGGCGAGTAGGCAGCAGGAGAGGATGGCACAGGAACTGCGGGGAATAGAGCCGAAGGTAAGTGTCCGTGGCTGAGTGAACGTGCGTAGAGTGGATGAGGTTCTAGGGAAAACACAGACATCCAACGCATACAACACTAAAGCCAGACGAACAGGGTAAACACATCAAACAAGTAACAACGATCTTACAAACACAAGACGTGAGACAAGCCAATATATAGTGGATGAGTAATGAGTGGCAGCTGTTGCTGATGACAATTAACGGAGACGCCCACAAGCTAATCAGTGCAGACGCGAAACACACAGATTTCACCTCAAAGTGCAAACACCCCGAGATCACGGTTTACCAACCGTGACAATTTACCATGTTTACTGTGGTAATGTTAATATTTAGCGTGCATAGTCTTTTACATCTCTTATAAATATTTCTGTCTTGTTTGGGGATTATAATCCACATCGGATCAAATTATTTCAAACACTCGCTTTACAGGTGTTCTGTGCGTCCATTGAGACGAACTGAAAAGTACAGATCGCTTGATGGAGAGAGAACTCTGAAGTGCTCAGTCAGTGTTCAGCGAGTGAACATGTGTTAATCTTATAATAGCCTTGAACACACACACTGGCGAGTAAAATCTAAGAATTTATTAGCCAATGGCTAACAATAGACATAATTTAGTTGCCCAGACTAAAATTTAGTCGGATATGCGAGTGATTTACTCGCAATGTAGTGGGTTGACACACACACACACACACACACACACACACCTGTCTGAACCTGCAGTTCCTCTCATAGTGAGCAGAATTACTGTTGCACCAACACAGAAATCAGTTAAAAATAAACTATTCAGAGATGGTCTGAACCCAGATCATGTTCTCTGTTAGTGGATCAATCCAGTGTTTGGTGAATTCTGCTACATAATAATAGTAAGAGCTGGCATCAAAAGATCAACTAAATATATCACTATGAATGCTTAGCTGTCCACATCTTCTGCTTTAAAAGCCAGAAAGATCTTCAGATTTTTGAGAATCACGATCTAGGGAGCTTTTGCCCCTGTGTTTCTTTTAAACAATTTATTTTTGACCTTTGTCTTTATGAAAAATAATTTCTGAAAAATATTTTTTTTATGTTTAAAAATGTACAACTGTTTAAACTTGAACTAGAGCTTTTCATTAGAATGTTTGATAATCTTTAAATGTTTTGTGATGCAATGCACATTGAACTGATTCCAGCTTCATCTTCTCTTCTGCAGGTTTTTGGGTCCTTCTGCAGATTAAGGCTGTCAGTATGTGACAGGAATTGTGGGTAAAAACCTGTTATAATGAACTAGGAGACACAGGAGTGAATCAGATCGCTGCTCTACTGCAGGATAAACACTGTACACTAAACACATTGATGTGAGTATCTTACATAATTTCATGTTACATGACTAGTAATGTTACAGTCATCTATTTTAATTCTCCCCGGGATTCCGACCCCACGTTATAAAGCTTGGAAGAGCCAGGATTTTTTTTTTATTTAACTATGATTATATTTGTCTGTAAGAAGAAATCCATATACATCTAGAAGAAATTCATATACGTCTAGGATGGCATGAAGGTGAGTAAATCATGTGGTAATTTTAATTTTTGGTTGAACTATTATGGAGTGAGAATCATGCCAAAACCTCACACACACACAAAACGTGTTTTACTCACACCCACCGATTCACAAACAAACTCAGTGTGGTTTGCAAATACAAAACATCACTCACAAACTAATGCATTTTGTTCTGCAAATAAAAAAACGTAGCTATCAAACAAATACAGTACGTTTTACATATACAAAGAAACTTATTTCTTCAATGACAAAAATATCCTCCAAGTACAAACTAAAATCTTTCAAGTACAAAAAAAAAATCCTTCAATTAAAAAAAAAATCCTTCAAGTACAAAACAAAATTCTACAAGTACGAAAAATTGTCACGTGACTTTAGGCACTAATTTTTCGCCTTGCTGATTCACACGCAAATGCCTTCAGATCCACACACATGCTAGTAAACTGTCATGTAATTCGCACTCCACAACAGCAGGTGGCGCTGACCTGCTTGGCGCCGCCACCGACATGGAAACAGAAGAGAAGAAGAAACGCTAGCGTGAGGGACGTTTTGGACATGATGAGCGGCCAACAGGTGAGTTTGCAGTCATTGCTGGTGAAAAATCAGCCTGAAGGGGTTTTTATTCGCTATAACAACCGCCTCGCTATACATGATCCCGCTTATAACATTGCACAAAATATGGATTTAAAAATGAGTTTATTGATTATAAAAACGATTCTATTGCTTCCACAAAAAAAAAAAAATCTGTTCCGCGTCCATAGCAACGGTCTGTTTCTCATGGCAAGGGTGTGTTTGGACCTCCAAATCAACCCTGGTCTTCTCCTGCTAGTGTCTCATAGAATATAGAGGCTTCATTCCATGTCAAATCAGTCAGAATCCAGGAAAGTGGTTGCAGCAACATCTCAGATGAAGAGTTTTTCTATATTATATTTGGGTCCCAAAACCAAGGCCTGTAAAAATATTCATATTTTTGTCTGTCCTTGATATTGTCATTCTTATAGCATCAAAAACACTATCAGAGAACCATGTTTGGGCATTAATATCTTAAAGTGTTATTCATAGCCTCACCAAACTTTCCAGGATGGAAGACAAACATGTTCTTAGTATAACTGAACCAAAGTTTGTACTGCATGCCTATTGAGATTCTACAAGGCCCTAGATTTGGGTAAATGGCTAAACCCCTGATACTGAGGGTATTATAAACACATTTTCTGCATCCATATCACAGCAGCAGACTGTCACTATACATGGGTGCTGCATTTTTTTAAAGTTGAAAATTGGGAAATAACCTGCTTGTTTAGCCCTTGCTAAAAAGAACTATTTTAAAAGAACTTTTTAATTCTGACTTTTTCTAGAAATAGACCATTTTTCCACAAATGTCTTTATACATTTCACCAAAAATGCATCTCATTGACATTAATTTGAACATACATTGACAAAGAAAGTAATGTTATTCAGTCTCAGAATTAATATTGTGTATTTCTGGAGTCTGTTACAAAATGTCAATGTCAATGTCAATGTCACCTTTATTTATATAGCGCTTTAAACAAAATACATTGCGTCAAAGCAACTGAACAACATTCATTAGGAAAACAGTGTCAATAATGCAAAAATGATAGTTAAAGGCAGTTCATCATTGGATTCAGTTATGTCATCTCTGTTCAGTTAAATAGTGTCTGTGCATTTATTTGCAATCAAGTCAACGATATCGCTGTAGATGAAGTGTCCCCAACTAAGCAAGCCAGAGGCGACAGCGGCAAGGAACCGAAACTCCATCGGTGACAGAATGGAGAAAAAAACCTTGGGAGAAACCAGGCTCAGTTGGGGGGCCAGTTCTCCTCTGACCAGACGAAACCAGTAGTTCAATTCCAGGCTGCAGCAAAGTCAGATTGTGCAGAAGAATCATCTGTTTCCTGTGGTCTTGTCCTGGTGCTCCTCTGAGACAAGGTCTTTACAGGGGATCTGTATCTGGGGCTCTAGTTGTCCTGGTCTCCGCTGTCTTTCAGGGATGTAGAGGGCCTTTCTAGGTGCTGATCCAGCATCTGGTCTGGATACGTACTGGATCCGGGTGACTGCAGTGACCCTCTGATCTGGACACAGACTGGATCTGGTGGCCACGGTGACCTCGGAACAAGAGAGAAACAGACAAATATTAGCGTAGATGCCATTCTTCTAATGATGTAGCAAGTACATAGGTTGTTATGGGAAGTGTTTCCGGTTCCGGTTTACCTAATTAATGCAGCCTAAAAATCCTTTAACGGATTTGGATAATAAAAGCATATTAGTATGTTATGTGTATGCCAGGTTAAAGAGATGGGTCTTTAATCTAGATTTAAACTGTAAGAGTGTGTCTGCCTCCCGAACAATGTTAGGTAGGTTATTCCAGAGTTTGGGCGCCAAATAGGAAAAGGATCTGCCGCCTGCAGTTGATTTTGATATTCTAGGTATTATCAAATTGCCTGAGTTTTGAGAACGTAGCGGACGTAGAGGATTATAATGTAAAAGGAGCTCATTCAAATACTGAGGTGCTAAACCATTCAGGGCTTTATAAGTAATAAGCAATATTTTAAAATCTATGCGATGCTTGATAGGGAGCCAGTGCAGTGTTGACAGGACCGGGCTAATATGGTCATACTTCCTGGTTCTAGTAAGAACTCTTGCTGCTGCATTTTGGACTAGCTGTAGTTTGTTTACTAAGCGTGCAGAACAACCACCCAATAAAGCATTACAATAATCTAACCTTGAGGTCATAAATGCATGGATTAACATTTCTGCATTTGACATTGAGAGCATAGGCCGTAATTTAGATATATTTTTGAGATGGAAAAATGCAGTTTTACAAATGCTAGAAACGTGGCTTTCTAAGGAAAGATTGCGATCAAGTAGCACACCTAGGTTCCTAACTGATGACGAAGAATTGACAGAGCAACCATCAAGTCTTAGACAGTGTTCTAGGTTATTACAAGCAGAGTTTTTAGGTCCTATAATTAACACCTCTGTTTTTTTCAGAATTTAGCAGTAAGAAATTACTCGTCATCCAGTTTTTTATATCGACTATGCAATCCATTAGTTTTTCAAATTGGTGTGTTTCACCGGGCTGCGAAGAAATATAGAGCTGAGTATCATCAGCATAACAGTGAAAGCTAACACCATGTTTCCTGATGATATCTCCCAAGGGTAACATATAAAGCGTGAAGAGTAGCGGCCCTAGTACTGAGCCTTGAGGTACTCCATACTGCACTTGTGATCGATAGAATACATCTTCATTCACTGCTACGAACTGATGGCGGTCATATAAGTACGATTTAAACCATGCTAATGCACTTCCACTGATGCCAACAAAGTGTTCAAGTCTATGCAAAAGAATGTTGTGGTCAATTGTGTCAAACGCAGCACTAAGATCCAATAAAACTAATAGAGAGATACACCCACGATCAGATGATAAGAGCAGATCATTTGTAACTCTAAGGAGAGCAGTCTCAGTACTATGATACGGTCTAAATCCTGACTGGAAATCCTCACATATACCATTTTTCTCTAAGAAGGAATATAATTGTGTGGATACCACCTTTTCTAGTATCTTGGACAGAAAAGGGAGATTCGAGATTGGTCTATAATTAACTAGTTCTTTGGGGTCAAGTTGTGGTTTTTTGATGAGAGGCTTAATAACAGCCAGTTTGAAGGTTTTGGGGACATGTCCTAATGACAATGAGGAATTAATAATCTAACATACATGTTGTTGGTTTAGATGATTTAACAAGTTTATACAATTCTTCCTCTCCTATGGTAGAGAATGAGTGGAACTGTTCCTCAGGGGGTCTATAGTGCACTGTCTGATGTGATACTGTAGCTGACGGCTGAATGGTTGCAATTTTATCTCTAATAGTATCGATTTTAGAAGTAAAGTAGTTCATAAAGTCATTACTGCTGTTGTGTTGGGAAATGTCAACACTTGTTGAGGCTTTATTTTTCGTTAATTTAGCCACTGTATTGAATAAATACCTGGGGTTATGTTTGTTTTCTTCTAAAAGAGAAGAAAAGTAATCGGATCTAGCCGTTTTTAATGCTTTTCTGTAGGATATGTTACTTTCCCGCCAAGCAATACGAAATACCTCTAGTTTTGTTTTCCTCCAGCTGCGCTCCATTTTTCGGGCTGCTCTCTTTAGGGTGCGAGTATGCTCATTATACCATGGTGTCAAACTGTTTTCCTTAACCTTCCTTAAGCGTAAAGGAGCAACTTTATTTAAAGTGCTAGAAAAGAGAGAGTCCATAGTTTCTGTTACATCATCAAGTTGTTCTGAGGTTTTGGATATGCTAAGGAATTTGGATACATCAGGAAGATAACTTAAAAAGCAGTCTTTTGTGTTAGAAGTGATGGTTCTTCCATACTTGTAACAAGAAGTAGAATTTACAATTTTGGCTATATGAATTTTGCAAAGAACTAAATAATGATCTGAGATATCATCACTTGGCTGAATAATTTCAACACCATCAACATCAATTCCATGTGACAGTATTAAATCTAGAGTATGATTTCGACAATGAGTAGGTCCTGAAACGTGTTGTCTAACACCAATAGAGTTCAGAATGTCTATAAATGCTGATCCCAATGCATCGTTTTCATTATCAACATGGATATTAAAATCACCAACTATTAAAACTTTATCTGCAGCCAGAACTAACTCGGATGTAAAATCACCAAACTCTTTAATAAAGTCTGTATGGTGCCCTGGTGGCCTGTATACAGTAGCCAGTACAAACATAACAGGGGATTTATCATTAACATTTGTTTCTTTGGATAATGTTATATGAAGTACCATTACTTTAAACGAGTTATACTTGTAGCCTGCCCTCTGAGAAATCCTGAAAACGTTGTTATAAATTGAAGCAACACCTCCACCTTTGCCTTTTAGACGTGGCTCATGTTTATAACAGTAATCTTGGGGGGTGGACTCATTTAAAATAATGTAATCATCAGGTTTTAGCCAGGTTTCTGTCAAACAGAGTACATCTATATTATGATCAGTGATCATATTATTTACAAAAAGTGTTTTCGTAGAAAGGGATCTGATATTCAATAAGCCAAGCTTTATCATTTGTTTATCCATATTGCTTCTGTTTTTTATTTGTTGAACCTCAATTAAATTGTTAATCTTAACTTGGTTTGGACGTTTTTTGTATTTTCTAGTTCGGGGAACAGACACAGTCTCTATAGTGTGATATCTAGGTGAAAGAGTCTCTATGTGCTGAGAATTAACTGACCTCTGTGACGGGAGGCAGCTAGCAGACGGTCGGTTTAGCCAGTCTGTCTGCTTCCTGACCTGGGCCCCAGTTAGTCAAGTATAAACACTAAGACTATTTGCCATATTTCTAGAGAGAAGAGTGGCGCCACCCCAGGAGGGATGAAGACCATCTCTTTTAAACAGGTCAGGTCTGCCCCAAAAGCTCGTCCAATTGTCTATGAAACCTATGTTATTCTGTGGGCACCACTTAGACATCCAGCCATTGAGTGATGACAATCTGCTATGCATCTCATCACCACGGTAAGCAGGGAGGGGACCAGAGCATATTACAGTGTCTGACATCGTGCTTGCAAGTTCACACACCTCTTTAATGTTATTTTTAGTGATCTCCGACTGGCGAAGTCGAACATCATTAGCGCCGGCATGAATAACAATCTTACTGTATTTACGTTTAGCATTAGCCAGCAGTTTTAAATTTGCCAAGATGTCAGGCGCTCTGGCTCCCGGTAAACATTTGACTATGGTGGCTGGTGTCTCTATATTCACGTTCCGTACAATAGAATCACCAATAACTAGAGCACTTTCATCAGGTTTCTCAGTGGGTGCATCACTGAGTGGGGAGAACCTGTTTAATGTTTTGATCGGAACAGAAGAGCGGTGTTTTGACCCACGACTACGCTGCCTCACCGTCACCCAGTTGCCCTGCTGCTGGGGCTCTGTTTCCGGAACCGAACAATGTACAGGAATCCCTGAGCTAGACGCATCCAAAGCCGTATCTAGAGCTCTAACATTTTTACTGTCCTCAATTAAAGTTTGGATGCGTGTCTCTAATTCTGAAATCTTCTCTGTCAGCCTAACTATTTCCCTGCATTTATCACATGTGAATCCCTCATCAGCGACAGAGATAGATAAACTGTACATGTGGCAAGAGGTGCAAGAAACAATGATAGGAGAAGCCATTACTCACCGTGCTTGATGAAATATTCTTACTGCGGTTGTTTGATGAACTTGTGAAAAACTGGAGCGAGGGAGAGGAGAAAAGAAAACAGCGATAGGTTCGAATGAAAACGCTAATGACAAGCTAACGAGTGCTAACGCTTTGCAGGTGTTATCAATGTTATCAAATGTGGTCTGGGTCCTTGATGTAAAAATGTTTGAGAACCACTGCCCTACATAAACAGTTTACATGTCTTTTCAGGGATTGTACCTACCACATTTGGACTGGGAGGACAGTGGCCTGTCTGATGAGCCACACCCTGGTGTCACTGTTCCTGAGATGGGCGATGTACTGAGTGATGAACAAATGGCAGCACTAAGGGCAGCCATAAATCCCCTGGGCAGAGATGTATAAAGTACTAGAGACCCAGACTTGAGTAAAAGTACAAGTGCTCTATCAAAAAAATGACTTGAGTAGAAGTTGAAGTGCTCTTTAAGCACCACACTTAAGTAGAAGTACTAAAGTATTCAACATTTTTTGTACTTAAGTATTGCAAGTAGTCTATTTGAAAATTTACTACTCAAGTACTGAAAGTAAAAGTACAAGTTTTGTGTTATGTAGTTATTAAAGAAAGTAGTCAAAAGTTTGAACATATTGTTTTTACTATTTCAAATGATTAACCTAAAGGACAATCACAATTCCTTTGACTAATTTTTTGTAAAAAAAAAACAGATTAAAGGGTTAGTTCGACCAATTTGCAAAATTATGTCATTAATAACTTACCCTCATGTTGTTTCAAACCCGTAAAACCTCCGTTTATCTTCGGAACACAGTTTAAGATATTTTAGATTTAGTCCGAGAGCTCTCAGTCACTCCATTGAAGCTGTTTGTACGGTCTACTGTCCATGTCCAGAAAGGTAAGAAAAACATCATCAAAGTAGTCCATGTGACATCAGAGGGTCAGTTAGAATTTTTTGCAGTTCAAAACAAAGAAGTTTGTGGTATCAGGTTCGCGAACGAATCATTCGATGTAACCGGATCTTTTTGAAACAGTTCACCAAATCGAACTGAATCATTTTAAACGGTTCGCGTCTCCAATACGCATTAATCCACAAATGACTTAAGCTGTTAACTTTTTTAATGTGGCTGACACTCCCTCTGAGTTCAAACAAACCAATATACCAAGGTAATTCATTTACTCAAACAGTAAACTGACTGAACTGCTGTGAAGAGAGAACTGAAGATGAACACCAAGCCGAGCCAGATAACGAACAACAGACTGACTCATTCACGAGTCAAGAACACTGATCTATATATATAATTTATATAATAGATCAGTGGTCAAGAACCGTTTCTGTCAGACGTGTCAGATTCGAGAACCGAGGAGCTGATGATACTGCGCATGTGTGATTCAGCGTGAAAGCAAACCGACACACACAGAGTGCCTGAACCGAACTGATTCTTTTTGTGATTGATTCTGAACTGATTCTGTGCTAATGTTATGAGCCCAGGTAAACCAAAGGCTTGCAGTCAACGCCAATGACGCCATTACGTCGAACGCAAAAGAACCGGTGAACTGTTTTCTTCAACTGGTTTATTGAATCGAACTGTCAGAAACAACTACTGGTGATTCGAAAACCGATGCAACTGGTTCTTGACTCATGAACGAGTCATTATCTCGCTCGGCTCGGTGTTCATCTCTCTCTTCACAGCAGTTCAGTCAGCACGCGCAGTCTTCTTAATCACTTGATTCGCTCAATGATGTGCCAGCTTCATCAAACCTGTCATCTACAGTTCTGTTTGTAATAGAATGATTCGTAACATTTTTATAATTGTAACGAGTAACGATGCAGCACATAAAAAAAATATCGGAGTAAAAGTATTAAACTCATCGAAAATATGTACTTAAGTAAAAGTGGAAGTAGGAGAAAAAAATAATACTCTAGTAAAGTACAGATACCGCCTTTTAGTAATTAAGTACAGTAGTGAAGTAGTTACTATACATCTCTGCCCTTGGGACACTCCCAATCACATGGCTCGGACATGTACCTACTTACTGTGCAGTATGTCCATCACTTACTAGGCTTACAGTAAAACGTACTCAGCAAAGGACCTGATTCAATGCAATTGTAGCACAAACACTAAAAGAACACTTATTTACAGAACAGTGCCCCTGCTGGTTTGTAAGATGTTACAGTTACACAAATAAATATTTCTGAATCAGTGAGGTGGTCTAATGTTTGATTTTTCTCTGTTTAATCAAATCGGACCAGCAGACATGCCCCGTGTTAGGACTGCCAGTGGCAGCAGGAAGCATAGCTTTCCTCAAGCAGTGCTAGCAGCGGACTTTAAGACTTTGAGCTCTCTTAATGTCGTAATGAATGTTCAAACCAAACACATGTAGATTGTATTATTTTTTATTGTAGTGTGAATACAATCTTAAAACATCTGGGGGGTTGGAACAACCAAAAAAATACAACATATTGCTCTTTTCTTTTTACTATGGGGACCTGGTTTTCTCTTTCTTAACCAACTTGTGCAGCTCTGTGAGTGCATTTAAAATGCCTTTTGGGATGAGAACCTGGTTAGAGGCAGCACTAAAAAGAACAGCTTCCTGAAAACACACAAATTCAAGGTAATCTAGGTCAAGTGTTGCTGACTGACAATATGCTGGAGCCGTGTGTGGATTCTCTCTAACATTGTTTGTGCAAGCAGTTCCTAGAGAGAGGGGAAAAGAGGAAAAATGTATCAGGTCAAAAATACTGGTGTAACTGAACAGGACCAGTAAAATGACCAAAAACTACACTTTGCTTTATTCTTAATATCTTCATGACCATTAGTGATAGAGACCTCAAATATTGACACACGTTTAATACAAGATTGCGCTTAAAGAAAATGTAATGATTGATATCATACGGATGCAGAATATACCCTCAGTATCAGGGGTTTAGCCATTTACCCAAATCTAGGGCCTTGTAGAATCTCTAGGCATGCAGTACAAACTTTGGTTCAGTTATACTAAGAACATGTTTGTCTTCCATCCTGGAAGGTTTGGTGAGGCTATGAATAACACTTTAAGATATTAATGCCCAAACATGGTTCTCTGATAGTGTTTTTGATGCTATAAGAATGACAATCTCAAGGACTGACAAAAATATGAATATTTTTACAGGCCTTAGTTTTGGGACCCATTAATATAGAAAAACTCTTCATCTGAGATGTTGCTGCAACCACTTTCCTGGATTCTGACTGATTTGACATGGAATGAAGCCTCTATATTCTATGAGACACTAGCAGAAGAAGACCAGGGTTGATTTGGAGGTCCAAACACACCCTTGCCATGAAAAACAGGCCGTTGCTATAGACGCGGAACAGACTATTTTCTTTAGCGGAAGCAATACAATCGTTTTTAAAATCAATAAACTCATTTTTAAATCAATATTGTGTGTCAAATTATTTATTTATTTTGTAGGTAGCAATGTAATAAGCGGGATCATGTATAGCGAGGCAGTTGTTATAGCGAATAACAACCCCTTCAGGCTGATTTTTCACCAGCAATGACTGCAAACTCACCTGTTGGCCGCTCATCATGTCCAAAACGTCCCTCACGCTAGCGTTTCTTCTTCTCTTCTGTTTCCATGTCGGTGGCAGCGCCAAGCAAGTCGCTAACAGAATTTTGCAGAACTAGCAGAATTTTGTTTTGTACTTGAAGGTTTTTTTTTTAATTGAAGGATTCTTTTTGTACTTGAAAGATTTTAGTTTGTACTTGGAGGATATTTTTGTCATTGAAGAAATAAGTTTTTATTTGTATATGTAAAACGTACTGTATTTGTTTGATAGCTACGTTTTTTATTTGCAGAACAAAATGCATTAGTTTGTGAGTGATGTTTTGTATTTGCAAACCACACTGAGTTTGTTTGTGAATCGTTGGGTGTGAGTAAAACACATTTTGTGTGTGTGTGAGGTTTTGGCATGATTCTCACTCTATAAACTATCCTTTTAAGTGCACAGAGGTTGGAGAAAATAATGTGAACACATTAGAAATAGCCTGTATTTTATTACGTGTTTAACATAATTTGCCTTTAATACAGCTTCCAACCTTCCTAGAATAGATTCATACAAAATGAATTTTCAAGACAAAAATATTGCAAAAAAGCTCAAAATTAACCAGATTTGTCCAACAATTAAAATTAATGAATGCTAACATTGTCTTCTATGATGTGCAACACACACACCTCTGATACAATCTCAGATAAAGTAGTCTGGGGTTTCATGACCCTTTAAAAACTTCCCATTACCCTCACTGACTGTTACGTTGTTTGTTGCACAATATATTTTTGTATAGTTAATATGTCTATATTCTATACTGTATATTTTACTTGTAAAGTAAGTTGTTGTGTGATCTAAATATACCCACACAAATAAACAACCAATAACAAATAGCCAATAACTTCAGTTAATAATACCAAAATACTCAAACTTTTCTCTTTTATCCAGTGGGACAGAACTGTTTTCACTGTGTTTATTAATGGGACACAATAGAATAGTTCTGTGCTGCTGTATCAGAACATATTCATAGAGTTTACTGATGCCTCATTTCATCTCTCTGCCATCAAACAACCAGATTAATGAATGTCTAACACAACTGAACAGAACCGGTCCAGACTGGGCTTTATTCTGTGCAAGCATTGCTTCTTCAGTCTTACCTGTTTCAGAGAAATATTAATGTACTTCACATCTACACACAGACAAAACGTCTCCGGTTACGAATGTAACCATGGTTCCCTGAGTAGGGAACGAAACACTGCATCCTCTAGGGGGCGCTATGGGGAACACCTCGTTGTGACCCATGTCTGAAGCATACATTAAAGAAACACCAACCAGTTGGCTGGTGACAGCCTCTGACGTCACTACCGGCGTGACTATAAACAGGCACAGGGAAAACACGTCATTCTCTTCTTCGCCTGAAGCTTGTGTCCGAAGCATGGCAGGGAGCTAGAGACCTTTCAAGGGAACTTCGATCTTCATCCTCTACGGGTGCTATGGGGAACAGTTTACCTACGCCACCAAGCTGAGTGGAGTGCAGGCCGGAATCATGGCGAACACTAAGTACCAACTCTACCATGGGAGTGGTAGTCCATGGGAGTTTCCCTAGGGACGTTTAAACTGCTGTCTGTGACAGTACCCCTTATGGCCAAAGGCCTAAGCTACATACCCAACTTAGTTGTTAAGGCCTTTGCCTGGGGTAGAGCTAAAGGCTTGGAATCAGGAAAGATTAATTTAAAGGGATACGGCTAAGAATCTAGCATTTTATACTAAGTCTTGCCTGTCACACTTTGCATAAGCTTGCTGAAGGAGCCGTCTCAACAGTTCTCTAGTAGCAACACCCGGTGTAGATAGGTATCCAAGGATACATAGGTGGAGTGGTGCCCAAGATGAACGGGGCTTTTACCAACTCAAGAAAGGGCACGAAGCAACCGCGCGAAGCCCTCACCATATAGGATTTTAGAAAGAACGCAGAATACTATCGTGCGAACTTAACACAGTGTGGATTTCAGAAAGTGTGCAAAGATTAGCATGGATTTTCAAATACTGTTCTAAGGAGGGGCTCTCGTGGCACTCTGATAGAGCAGCTCATAGATGGAATGGTATGTTTGAGAGTCATCAACTCGGATCTGAGGAAATAATGCTAGAGCGCTCTGGGGAAAAAACAGATGGCTGCCCTTTTTTTTCGGAAAGAGAGACGGACAAGAGCTGAGCTTTTCCATTGAAAAAATGCTCACAATGCACTAGGGGTTGCACCGACTAATCGATTAGTTGACTAGTCAACTTCAATGCTCTGCCATTATGCTTTAAGCTTGACGTCGACTAGTTGCCGGTCCTATAGAGGGCGCAACAGGATAATAAATGTTTGAAGGACTTATACTTTTCCTCCTCTAGGAGGAAGGTTTGTTTGTCACTCCCTGACTGCGGGTGTCGCTGTTGGACAGTGTTTTCTCTACTTCCTGTTGGCCTTCTGTAGCTAATCGTGGCTCGTTGTAGCTGTTTTTATTTTTATTTATTTTTTTCTCTAGAATCTTTATCTTACTATCACTCTCTGTTTTTGAAAGTGATAAAATATAACTTAATTCACACCATATTTCTGATATTATCGATCAATCTCATCAGATTAATTTTGATCGTTCACTTTTATTTTATATCTGCGAGTGCAGTACACCTGCAAAGCTTTAGCACTCGTTAGCTTGTCATTAGCGTTTTCATTCGAACCTATCGCTGTTTTCTTTTCTCCTCTCCTCTCTCTCGCTCCAGTTTTTCACAAGTTCATCAAACAACCGCAGTAAGAATATTTCATCAAGCACGGTGAGTAATGGCTTCTCCTGCTATTGTTATTTGCACCTCTTGCCACATGTACAGTTTATCTATCTCCGTCGCAGATGAGGGATTCACATGTGATAAATGCAGGGAAATAGTTAGGCTGACAGAGAAGATTTCAGAATTAGAGACACGCATCCAAACTTTAATTGAGGACAGTAAGAATGTTAGGGCTCTAGATACGGCTTTGGATGCGTCTAGCTCAGGGATTCCTGTACATTGTTCGGTTCCGGAAACAGAGCCCCAGCAGCAGGGCAACTGGATGACAGTGAGGCAGCATAGTCGTGGCTCAAAAAACCGCTCTTCTGTTCCGATCAAAACATTAAACAGGTTCTCCCCACTCAGTGATGCACCCACTGAGAAACCTGATGAAAGTGCTCTAGTTATTGGTGATTCTATTGTATGGAACGTGAATATAGAGACACCAGCCACCATAGTCAAATGTTTACCGGGAGCCAGAGCACCTGACATCATGGCAAATTTAAAAGTGCTGGCTAATGCTAAACGTAAATACAGTAAGATTGTTATTCATGCCGGTGCTAATGATTCATGCCGGTGCTCGACTTCGCCAGTCGGAGATCACTAAAAATAACATTAAAGAGGTGTGTGAGCTTGCAAGCACGATGTCAGACACTGTAATATGCTCTGGTCCCCTCCCTGCTTACCGTGGTGACGAGATGCATAGCAGATTGTCATCACTCAATGGCTGGATGTCTAAGTGGTGCCCACAGAATTACATAGGTTTCATAGACAATTGGACGAGCTTTGGGGGCAGACCTGACCTGTTGAAAAGAGATGGTCTTCATCCCTCCTGGGGTGGCGCCACTCTTCTCTTTAGAAGTATTGCAAATAGTCTTAGTGTTTATACTTGACTACCTGGGGCCCAGGTCGGGAAGCAGACAGACTGGCTAAACCGACCATCTGCTAGCTGCCTCACGTCACAGAGGTCAGCTAATTCTCAGCACATAGAGACTCTTTCATCTAGATATCACACTATAGAGACTGTGTCTGTTCCACGAGCTAGAAAATACAAAGAACGTCCAAATCAAGTTAAGATTAACAATTTAATTGAGGTTCAACAAATAAAAAACAGATGCAATATGGATAAACAAATGATAAAGCTTGGCTTATTGAATATCAGATCCCTTTCTACGAAAACACTTTTTGTAAATAATATGATCACTGATCATAATATGGATGTGCTCTGTTTGACAGAAACCTGGCTAAAACCTGATGATTACATTATTTTAATACATTATTTGAGTCCACCCCTCAAGATTACTGTTATAAACATGAGCCGCGTCTACAAGGCAAAGGGGGAGGTGTTGCTTCAATTTATAACAACGTTTTCAGGATTTCTCATAGGGCAGGCTTCAAGTATAACTCGTTTGAAGTAATGGTGCTTCATATAACATTATCCAGAGAAACAAATGTTGATAAATCCCCTGTTATGTTTGTACTGGCTACTGTATACAGGCCCCCCGGGGGACCATACAGACTTTATTAAAGAGTTTGGTGATTTTACATCCGAGTTAGTTCTGGCTGCAGATAAAGTTTTAATAGTTGGTGATTTTAATATCCATGTTGATAATGAAAAAGATGCATTGTGATCAGCATTTATAGACATTCTGAACTCTATTGGGGTTAGACAACACGTTTCAGGACCTACTCATTGTCGAAATCATACTCTAGATTTAATACTGTCACATGGAATTGATGTTGATAGTGTTGAAATTATGCAGCCAAGTGATGATATCTCAGATCATTATTTAGTTTTGTGCAAACTTCGTATAGCCAAAATTGTAAATTCTACTTCTTGTTACAAGTATGGAAGAACCATCACTTCTAACACAAAAGACTGCTTTTTAAGTTATCTTCCTGATGTATCCAAATTCCTTAGCATATCCAAAACCTCAGAACAACTTGATGATGTAACATAAACTATGGACTCTCTCTTTTCTAGCACTTTAAATATAGTTGCTCCTCTACGCTTAAGGAAGGTTAAGAAAAACTGTTTGACACCATGGTATAATGAGCATACTTGCACCCTAAAGAGAGCAGCCCGAAAAATGGAGCGCAGCTGGAGGAAAACAAAACTAGAGGTATTTTGTATTGCTTGACGGGAAAGTAACCTATCCTACAGAAAAGCATTAAAAAATGCTAGATCCGATTACTTTTCTTCTCTTTTAGAAGAAAACAAACATAACCCCAGGTATTTATTCAATACAGTGGCTAAAATAACGAAAAATAAAGCATCAACAAGTGTTGACATTTCCCAACACCACAGCAGTAATGACTTTATGAACTACTTTACTTCTTAAAATCAATACTATTTTTAGATAAAATTGCAACCATTCAGCCGTCAGCTACAGTATTGCATCAGACAGTGCACTATAGACCCCCTGAGGAACAGTTCCACTCATTCTCTGCTATAGGAGAGGACGAATTGTATAAACTTGTTAAATTATCTAAACCAACAACATGTATGTTAGACCCTATACCATCTAAGCTCCTAATAGAGGTGCTTCCAGAAGTCATAGATCCTCTTCTGACTATTAATTCCTCATTGTCATTAGGATATGTCCCCAAAACCTTCAAACTGGCTGTTATGAAGCCACTCATCAAAAAACCACAACTTGACCCCAAAGAACTAGTTAATTATAGACCAATCTCAAATCTCCCTTTTCTGTCCAAGATACTAGAAAAAGTGGTATCCTCACAATTATATTCCTTCTTAGAGAAAAATGGTATATGTGAGGATTTCCAGTCAGGATTTAGACTGTATCATAGTACTGAGACTGGTCTCCTTAGAGTTACAAATGATCTACTCTTATCATCTGATCGTGGGTGTCTTTCTCTATTAGTTTTATTGGATCTTAGTGCTGCGTTTGACACAATTGACCACAACATTCTTTTGCATAGACTTGAACACTGTGTTGGCATTAATGGAAGTGCATTAGCATGGTTTAAATCGTACTTATATGACCGCCATCAGTTCGTAGCAGTGAATGAAGATGTATCATATCGATCACAAGTGCAGTAATGAGTACCTCAAGCCTCAGTACTAGGGCCGCTACTCTTCATGCTTTATATGTTACCCTTGGGAGATATCATCAGGAAACATGGTGTTAGCTTTCACTGTTATGCTGATGATACTCAGCTCTATATTTCTTCACGGCCTGGTGAAACACACCAATTTGAAAAACTAATGGAATCCATAGTCGATATAAAAAACTGGATGACGAGTAATTTCTTACTGCTAAATTCTAAAAAAACAGAGGTGTTAATTATAGGACCTAAAAACTCTTGAAATGTAAGCTTGTAATAACCTAGAACACTGTCTAAGACTTGATGGTTGCTCTGTCAATTCTTCGTCATCAGTTAGGAACCTAGGTGTGCTATTTGATCGCAATCTTTCCTTAGAAAGCCACGTTTCTAGCATTTGTAAAACTGCATTTTTCAATCTCAAAAATATATCTAAATTACGGCCTATGCTCTCAATGTCAAATGCAGAAATGTTAATCCATGCATTTATGACCTCAAGGTTAGATTATTGTAATGCTTTATTGGGTGGTTGTTTTGCACGCTTAGTAAACAAACTACAGCTAGTCCAAAATGCAGCAGCAAGAGTTCTTACTAGAACCAGGAAGTATGACCATATTAGCCCGGTCCTGTCAACACTGCACTGGCTCCCTATCAAGCATAGTATAGATTTTAAAATATTGCTTATTACTTATAAAGCCCTGGATGGTTTAGCACCTCAGTATTTGAATGAGCTCCTTTTACATTATAATCCTCTACGTCCGCTACGTTCTCAAAACTCAGGCAATTTGATAATACCTAGAATATCAAAATCAACTGCGGGCGGCAGATCCTTTTCCTATTTACTGCCTAAACTCTGGAATAACCTAACTAACATTGTTCGGGAGGCAGACACACTCTTGCAGTTTAAATCTAGATTAAAGACCCATCTCTTTAACCTGGCTTACACATAACATACTAATATGCTTTTAATATCCAAATCCGTTAAAGGATTTTTAGGCTGCATTAATTAGGTAAACCAGAACCAGGAACACTTCACATAACACCCTATTTACTTGCTACATCATTAGAAGAATGGCATCTACGCTAATATTTGTCTGTTTCTCTCTTGTTCCGAGGTCCCCGTGGCCACCAGATCCAGTCTGTATCCAGATCAGAGGGTCACTGCAGTCACCCGGATCCAGTACGTATCCAGACCAGATGGTGGATCAGCACCTAGAAAGGACCTCTACATCCCTGAAAGACAGCGGAGACCAGGACAACTAGAGCCCCAGATACAGATCCCCTGTAAAGACCTTGTCTCAGATGACCATCAGGACAAGACCACAGGAAACAGATGATTCATCTGACTTTGCTGCAGCCTGGAATTGAACTACTGGTTTCGTCTGGTCAGAGGAGAACTGCCCCCCCAACTGAGCCTGGTTTCTCCAAAGGTTTTTTTCTCCATTCTGTCACCGATGGAGTTTCGGTTCCTTGCCGCTGTCGCCTCTGGCTTGTTTAGTTGGGGTCACTTCATCTACAGCGATATCGTTGACTTGATTGCAAATAAATGCACAGACACTATTTAACTGAACAGAGATGACATCACTGAATTCAATGATGATCTGCCTTTAACTATCAGTTTGCATTATTGACACTGTTTTCCTAATGAATGTTGTTCAGTTGCTTTGACGCAATCTATTTTGTTTAAAGCGCTATATAAATAAAGGTGACTTGACTTGACTTCCACATTTACCCACTATTTCCAAACAGTTAAAATTACAAATACATACATACCATGAAAGAATTCCACATGCATGTGTGATTATATTACTGGACGCTTGAAATTGAATTCGAGAACGCACATTCTAAACAGCTTATCATACAGGTAAGTTAATCACTGTTCTAATCTAATGCACTGCTGTACTGTAACGCACATAGGCTACAGACAGTAGCTCGTACTGTAAGTCATGCGCAGATCACTCGCGCACAGAATCATTCAGCGTGGAAAAGTGTCAACGCTGTTCTGTGATTTCTCAGCAAAATAGCTTAGAAACTGAAAAGTTCTATAATTTATTTCTTAATAACTAAATCCCACACTTTCACTAGTAGAGAGACGCTGACAGGTAGAATTAATTCACACACACAATCGCTCTCACTAATGCATTCATATGAATGTAATCTTTACTGTGTTACTTTATCTGTATCTGATTTAGAACCAGCAGAAATCTTTGAGAAATATAATGACCCAAAGACGAAAGAACTGATAAAAATGAGTTGTTATAGGAGCAATAACCATGTACGCATCGCTGTGTCATATATCCCCTAGCTGTGCACAAGGTGGTTTTTTCCAGCTCCAAGCTTATGTTCATTAATGACATCATCAGCGAATAGTCGACTTTGACTTTAAAAAAATTACTAGTCGTTCAACCCCTACAATGCACGCAGATTGCCTCCTCAAAGACATCGCGTGCGTGCTCTTCACCCAAACAAATGACACAAAAATCTTGTTTGTCATCTGGTGTCAAATAACACTGACACGGATGCACACATTGTCTAAACGCTTGCTAGTAGTCACCATGATAGACAGAGAAAGATCGTTCTTACCGGTTCTTTCAGGTGCACGCTTCAAACAGAACAGTCAGTGAAGACGAAGAAGAGAACGACGTATTCTCCCGGTGCCTGTTTATAGTCGCGCCGGTAGTGACGTCAGAGGCTGTCGCCGGCAAACTCGTTGGTGTTTTTTCAATGTATGCTTCAGACACGGGTCACAACGAGGTGTTTCTCATAGCGTCCCCTAGAGGACGCAGTTTGAAGTTCCCTTGAAAGGGAACTACAGTTTTTTTAGATGTGCAAAGTTGAATCTGTGTAGCAAAGCTGATCAATGTCAATGTCAATGTCAATGTCACCTTTATTTATATAGCGCTTTAAACAAAATACATTGCGTCAAAGCAACTGAACAACATTCATTAGGAGTTCAATGGACTTCAATGGACATTCTCTGTCCATTGATCAAGTCAATGGACAGAGCAGAGCGAATGCATTTACCCTGTAGTGATGTGCAGACCAGTATCAATTTAAGCATAAATACACAGAAGTCAGAACTTTTATTTTACACAATATGCTCAGTTTTAGACAAAGTCAATGTCACCTTTATTTATATAGCGCTTTAGACAAAATACATTGCGTCAAAGCAACTGAACAACATTAACTAGGAAAACAGTGTCAATAATGCAAAAATGATAGTTAAAGGCAGTTCATCATTGGATTCAGTTATGTCATCTCTGTTCAGTTAAATAGTGTCTGTGTATTTATTCGCAATCAAGTCAACGATATCGCTGTAGATGAAGTGTCCCCAACTAAGCAAGCCAGAGGCGACAGCGGCAAGGAACCGAAACTCCATCGGTGACAGAATGGAGAAATTCTGAAATTCTGACAAAAGATGAAATAAGAATTATATGACAGAAATAATAAGATATGAAAGATTTTAACACCTTTCACACAAAGTTGTTGGAAATTAAAACTGTTGTATTTCTATCAAGAAACAGGACAAATTGTACATAAATCTATTATTTGATTAAAAAACACAACTTATTTGTTTTTCTATTTTGAAGACCAAATTTTGGGAAATTATCCAAATGTATTCAGACACTCTTCCTTTGTTTTTTGTTTCATCAAGACATTGTGACTTTATTATATAGTTTTCTTCTCTCTCTCTCTCTTTCTCTCTCTCTCTCTCTCAATGTAGATTAAGAGGCTGTGGTTTGACAGATGAAGGTTGTTCTGCTGTGACTTCAGCTCTGAATTCAAACCCATCACATCTGAAAGAACTGAACCTGAGCGGGAATGAACTAGGAGACTGGAGTGAAAAACCTCAGTGATCTACTGATGAACACACAATTCAAGCTGGAGAAACTAGAGTTAGTATCATTATACTCTACAGCAGTTACAGTCAGATTGATTTATCAGAGTATTTAATTTATTTAAAAAAATGAATGTACCCTTGTGATCTTTAATGAAAAAAACTATCCCTTTTCCCTATAAAAACATTTCTTCTCTCGTCTGATTATGTGAAGGTGGGAAAACCCGTCAGTCACTTGAGATCACAGCAACAGGAAACAATTATCAGCTTTTCATCTAAAATGAATTCCTGACCTGCATTAAAAACAATAAGCTGTTTCACTCAGGCATTCATCACAATAAGAACAAAATGATCACAAAATGTACTTGTTGACTGTAAACTTAAAATCTGACAATCTTTAAATGTCTTGAAGTCAATTTTAATTTTCTTGATTTGTAACATTTAAACTATACTTTTTTTTTTTATTGTAAAGTGGTTCTATAGTTAATCTTACAAATCATTTTTTTGGTCTGACTAAAGATTCTCCAGACTTGAAATGTAACTAATATCCTAAAATCCTAGTTTTGTTTTTGTTTTAGTTAATGGCTGTGTAAATATTTTTGTTTTCAAATTTTAGCATTATTTTATTTAATACACTGTATGGTGTTTTCTCATGATTAAGTTAACTCACACATGAACATAACATGTCTGATTCATTGTGTTTTCTCTTTCTGTCTTCAGTCTGTTTGATTGCAGTATTACAGAGAAACAGTGTCTCATCCTGACTTCAGCTCTGAAATCAAACCCATCACATCTGAGAGAACTGAACCTGAGCTGGAATGCTCTACTAGGAGACTCTGGAGTGAAAAACCTCAGTGATCGACTGATGAACACACAATTCAAGCTGGAAAAACTAGAGTTAGTATCATTGTACTCTACAGCATTTACAGTGAGATTAAAGATTACTGTTTACTTTCATAAAGACACCATGAAATTTAAATTGACAGTTATTATTTGTGTGGAATATTTGCAGTGCTGAAATGATTTATCTGTGCACATAATGTATTTCTAATCCTGATCTTTCATCTAAATAACTTCTCACAACTGTCCTGGATTCTGTCTACGGTCTTCCGTCCGCTCTCCAGCAGAGGTCACCCTCCTATTATATTGACACACACTACACAGAATTCAAGATTCAAGATTTTTATTCGTCACATACAAAATTATATATAGCATATATAACCAGCAGTGAAATGTGAGTCAGGTCCGCTCCATGGACAGTGAAATTATTAAAAACAACAACACAGATGGAAATATACATAAATATAGCTATGTAAGAATTAAATAAAAGTAAACAATCAAAATATAAGAATAAAATATAAAAAAGATGTATATTGTAGAATTAAATATAGAACGCAAAATAATGTGCATGAAAGTAAACTGTAGTCTTAAATATTAAGATATACAGGGATGGACAATGTGCATATGTGCATTATACTGTAGTCTTAAATATTAAGATACACAGGAATGTACAAGAAGCAAATGTACAAACAGGTTGACACTGTCAGTGTGTCTATGTGAGGTAGTGAATGATGAAGATCTTACTGATAAAGTGAACATTAAGGGGAGACATGAAGATGTTAAGAGGCTGGTTTTGAGTTTAGGAGCCTGATGGCCTGGGGGAAGAAACTCCTCCTGAGTCTCTCGGTTTTTGCCATCAGGCTACAGTAGCGCTTACCAGATGGCAGCAAAGTGAAAATATGGTTACTGGGGTGGATGGAGTCCTTGATGATTTTAACAGCTCTGCATTTGCAGCGTTTGAGGTAGATGTCTTGCAGAGAGGGGAGAGCAGACCCGGAGATGCGCTCAGCTAAGCGCACAACTCTCTGCAGGGCTTTGCAGTCTTGACTGGAGCTGTTCCCATACCACACTGAGCTCCACTGAGTGTTATGTGTCACCCGGACTACATTTCCCATGTTACGTTGCACTGATTAACCATAATTGAAGGCGATTCATCTGTGATTATGAACCAGATATTTACAGGTGCTGGTCATATACCATATTTTTATTTATAAGTGCCACCTAAGTTTAAGTAGCATCAGTCCAAAAATAAGTCATGATGAGGAAAAAAACATATATATAAGTCGCATTTATTTAGTCTACAGCCACGAGAGGGCACTCTGTGTTTTCAAGGGTAGGCTACAGGAGCACTGAGCAGCATAGAGCACCCTCTCACTGCTGTAGATGGTAATGTTTTCTCTCGGTTCATTTCTCTTGGTTCATGTCAAATTAATTTTAATAAATAAGTCGCACCTGACAATAAGTCACAGGACCAGCCAAACTATAGTCCGGAAAATACGATAATTAGAATATCATCAAAAAGTTGATTTCACTAATTCCATTCAAAAAGTTAAACTTGTATATTATATTTATTATATTCATTCATTACACACAGACTGATATATTTCAAATGTTTATTTCTTTTAATTTTGATGATTATAACTGACAACTAAGGAAAATCCCAAATTCAGTACCTCAGAAAATTTTAAGATTATTTAAGACCAATACAAAGAAAGGATTTTTAGAAACCTTGGCCAACTGAAAAGTATAAACATGAAAAGTATGAGCATGTACAGCACTCAATACTTAGTTGTGGCTCCTTTTGCCTGAATTACTGCAGCAATGTGGCGTGGCATGGAGTCGATCGGTCTGTGGCACTGCTCAGGTGTTATGAGAGCCCAGGTTGCTCTGACAGTGGCCTTCAGCTCTTCTGCATTGTTGGGTCTGACATATCGCATCTTCCTCTTCACAATACTCCATAGATTTTCTATGGGGTTAAGGTCAGGCGAGTTTGCTGGCCAATTAAGAACAGGGATACCATGGTCCTTAAACCAAGTACTGGTAGCTATGTTACTGTGTGCAGGTGCCAAGTCCTGTTGGAAAATGAAATCTGCATCTCCATAAAGTTGGTCAGCAGCAGCAGAAATACAGTGGACCAACACCAGCAGATGACATGGCACCCCAAACCATCACTGACTGTGGAAACTTTACACTGGACCTCAAGCAATGTGGATTGTGTGCCTCTACTCTCTTCCTCCAGACTCTGGGACCCTGATTTCCAAAGGAAATGCACAATTTACTTTCATCAGAGAACATAACTTTGGACCACACAGCAGCAGTCCAGTCCTTTTTGAATCTGTTGTTCAAGAGTGGCTTGACACAAGGAATGTGCCAGCTGAAACCCATGTCTTGCATACGTCTGTGTGTAGTGGTTCTTGAAGCACTGACTCCAGCTGCAGTCCACTATTTTTGAATCTCCCCCACATTTTTGAATGGGTTTTGTTTCACAATCCTCTGCAGGGTGCGGTTATCCCCATTGCTTGTAGAATTTTTTCTACCACATCTTGTCCTTCCCTTCACCAATTTATTAATGTGCTTGGACACAGAGCTCTGTGAACAGCCAGCCTCTTTTGCAATGACCTTTTGTGTCTTGCCCTCCTTGTGCAAGGTGTCAATGGTCGTCTTTTGGACAACTGTCAAGTCAGCAGTCTTCCCCATGATTGTATAGCCTACAGAACTAGACTGAGAGACCATTTAAAGGGATAGTTCACCCAAAAATCATAATTATGTCATTAATAACTCGCCCTCATGTCGTTCCAAACCAGTAAGACCTCCATTTATCTTTTTAACACAGTTTAAGATACTTTAGATTTAGTCCGAGAGCTCTCAGTCCCTCCATTGAAGCTGTGTGAACGGTCTACTGTCCATGTCCAGAAAGGTAAGAAAAACATCATCAAAGTAGTCCATGTGACATCAGAGGGTCAGTTAGAATATTTTGAAGCATCGAAAATACATTTTGGTCCAAAGATAGCAAAAACTACGACTTTATTCAGCATTGTCTTCTCTTCCTTGTCTGCAGTGAGAGAAAGTTCAAAACAAAGCAGTTTGTGATATCCGGTTCGTGAACGAATCATTCGATGTAACCGGATCTTTTTGCACCAATTCACCAAATCGAACTGAATCATTTTAAACGGTTCGTGTCTCCAATACGCATTAATCCACAAATGACTTAAGCTGTTAACTTTTTTAATGTGGCTGACACTGATGTGAAGAGAGAGATGAACGCCGAGCCAGATAATGACTCGTTCACGTCATCGGTTTTCGGATCACCAGTAGTTCTTTCGGACTGTTCGATCCAATAAATTGGTTGAAGAAAACGGTTCAACCTTTTGTGCTCGACGTAATGGCGTCTTTGGCGATGATTGCAAGCCTTCGGTTAACCTGGGCTCATAACATTAGCACAGAATGAGTTCAGGATCAATCACCAAAAGAATCTGTTCGGTTCAGACGCTCTGTGTGTCAGTCTGTTTCACGCTGAATCACACATGCGCAGTATGGTTCTCGAATCGGACGCATCTGACAGAAACGGTTCTTGACTCGTGAACGAGTCATTATCTGGCTCGGCTCTGTGTTCATCTTCAGTTCTCTCTTCACAGCAGTTCAGTCAGTGTACTGTTTGAGTAAATGAATTACTCCGGGATATTGGTTTGTTTTAACTCAGAGGGAGTGTCAGCCACATTAAAAAAGTTAACAGCTTAAGTCATTTGTGGATTAATGCATATTGGAGACGCGAACCGTTTAAAACAATTCAGTTCGATTTGGTGAACTGGTGCAAAAAGATCCGGTTACATCGAATGATTCGTTCACGAACCGGATATAACAAACTGCTTTGTTTTGAACTCTCTCTCACAACAGACACGGAAGAGAAGACAATGCTGAATAAAGTAGTTGTAGTTTTTGCTATTTTTGGACCAAAATGTATTTTTGATGCTTCAAAATATTCTAACTGACCCTCTGATGTCACATGGACTACTTTGATGATGTTTTTCTTACCTTTCTGGACATGGACAGTAGACCGTACACACAGTTTCAATGGAGGGACTGAGAGCTCTCAGACTAAATCTAAAATATCTTAAACTGTGTTCCAAAGATAAATGGAGGTCTTACTGGTTTGGAACGACATGAGGGTGAGTTATTAATAACATATAATGTAAAAAATTGCTGTAGTTTCTACAGCAAAATTTTACATAATTTTACTGTATAAACATTTTACAAGATGCAGCTGTAATTCGCAATGCATTATGGGTCAAATAAGGTTTTACAGTTGTTAACAGTATATTTCCACGTCAACTGTAATTCATTTACAAGAAGCAGGTGTTGTCACTGTAGTTCCTGCTTTTTACACTAATTTACTGTAGTGTGGCATTATGGGATTGCGCGTGCATCATTCAAATCTGAAACCCAGCCGACTGAAGCAGCGTGAGAACGACTGAAGATAAGAGGCTTTATTCATAATTCCTGGTAAGTTCACTTAATTATACTTGAGAAATATATCCTTTTTATATTTATTTGAGTATATACTTATAATGTATAAGCGATATCATGTCACAATAGCCTCCTATCCTGACATTTAGAGAAGTGGCATTGGTAACTTCTGTGCAGTAAACTGGGAATTGCTATCATAGCATAGTTAGGCCAAATTTTCGATTTTTGGAAGTTACATTTTCTTATTAAGAGCATTTAAAGTAGTGTTTACCTAACTTTTATCATTAAGCCCAATGCGAACGATTTTCATAGTAACTATACTAACGTTATCTGTCGAAATAACTGACAAACAGCAAAATATGTGAAATTTCCTTTTTTTATATGTGTTCATTTGTTTATATGTGTTCAACTGTCCCATATTGACGTGCGCCTTACTATAATAAGTGAAAGACATCTTTATATGCCCGACTGGACAAGTTAGCCTGATTAAAAAAAAAAAACAGAAAACAGAAAAAAAAGACTGAGGAAGCATCAAAATGAGAGACTGATTCTGATTATATTAACATTTCATTCAACTTCAAAACAAGCTTAACCGCACAAATAAACTCACGGAAAATACATGAGGTAAATGTTCAACTGTTGAGTTTATTTATAACATATGATATAAGTAGCATCACAAGTGAGCTGTTTGAGTGAGTATCACGATTGCAAATACATGGTTCAATAAACAATTAGTTAACAAGTTACTTACTTTTTTAGACACAATATTAACTGTTGTTCTATTTCACCAACGAAAATAGTTCCAAACAACGATCCAATCAAAACTATTTTGCTCATCCTCAAACAAAAACTAAGCTGTGTTTTTGCTGAATGATTCAGCTTTTTGAACGGATCGGTTCAATGAATGACTTCTTCTTATTATTATTATTATTTTATTGGCGGTTGGCAACTATTTCATGTGCATTTCCGCCACCACTGGACTGGAGTAAGGAACGGGAGTTATAACTATTCTGTACTATTTAAAAAAAACAAAAAAACAAGTCGTTTATATCCTTTTAAAAAGGCATGTACTTTTCAAAAAAGAAAGTAAGATACCAAAAATTTCTTCTGAACTTATTTTCAATAAGATCTTAGTATCTAGAGACACTTTGTTTGCTTCCAGCTTAGTTACAAGCCTTTGCCTGGCCTGATTGTACTTTTGACAGTGAATTATTACATGCTCTACTGTTTCTGGTGCATGGCTCTGGCAATACTCACAATTTCCATCACCATGCTTTCTCATTAAGAACAGTGTGCTATTCAGCTTTGTATGACCCAACCTCATCCTAGTCAGCACCATTTCTTCCTGTCTAGATCTGGTTGTGTGTGTGTCTTTTCCCACTTTCCCTTGTATTCTATATAGATGTCTTCCTGTGCTCCCAATGTCCCAGATATATTGCCACTTTTGAATGGTTTTAGCCTTAACTATGCTTTTTATCTCTGATTTACTATATTTCACATCTATATCTATATTAATTTTCTCTGTTGCTCTCTTTGCATGTTCATCGGCCAGTTCATTGCTTTCCACTCCTATATGGGCTGGAATCCATAAGAATGTCAACCCTCCTTCCTGATGCTTGCAGACCATTTGCTAGCTGTACAATTTCAATTAAAATATCTTCCCTTGATTCAGACTGAAAGTTCTGAATACTAATCAGTGCTGAACTAGAATCAGAGACAATCACTGCCTGTAAACAATTATTAGACTCTATCCACAACAGCGCTAGCCATATGGCTACCAGTTCAGCAGTATACACTGCTAAATTATCATTTATCCTTTTAGTCTTTACTATGCCCTCCTCTGGGATTACATAAGCTACCCCTACTCTCTTCTCAATATTTTTAGACGCATCTGTAAAAACCTTTAAACACTGTTTGTATTTTCCTGTTATATAGTTGCTTACCCCATACTTATCCACTCCATCTGTCTTCCTTTCCTCCAACAGTCCTAAATCAACCTTCAATTCCTCTAATATCCAAGGATGCACTACTGAATATGCCACAGTTGGGCTGATGTTCAAAGAACCAATTCCCATATTTTCCACCTTATCTTTTATAACCCATCCATAACTTTTAACTTTCATACTTTCTTTTTCCTGACATTCCCTTAACACTGTCTGAGACATGTGGTTCTCTTTATGCCCCCTGATATTTTCCCGTTATACCAGTGCTAGCTGGTCCCTCCTCAAATGCAGTGGCATCTCCCCCACCTCTACTTGAATTGCAGCTACTGGAGAAGTTTTATTGCTCCACTAATTATCCTCATTGCTTGATTTTGCATACCATCAAGTTTGCTTAAGCTTGTTTTGGAAGCTGATCCATATGCTATACAGCCATAGTCAAACACTGATCTCATTAGACCTGTATAGATGGTTTTTAATGCTGACCTTGTAGCCCCCCAATCTACCCCACTCCGACATCTCATGACATTTAGTATCCCTTTACACTTATCTACCATCTTTTTGGTATGACATGCCCATGTCAACCTCTTATCAAACCAGACTCCCAGATATTTAAAGATCTCAACCCTCTCCAGTTCTTTACCTGAAACCATTATTTTAAATTCTTGACTGATTTTTTTCCTTGTAAAGAACATAACCTTTGTCTTCTTTATTGAAATCCTAAACCCCCATTGCACTCCCCATTGCTGTATTTTATTCACAGCATCTTGCATCTTACTCACAATAAACTCAATATTCCTCCCCTTCTTCCACATTGCACCGTCATCTGCAAATAGCGCTACTCCATCTAGGCCTTGCACGTCTTTAAACATCTGGTCTATCATAATTACAAATAATAAAGGACTCACAATACTTCCTTGAGGGGTGCCATTTTCTACTCTAAAACTCTCACTTAGTTCCCCATCAATCAAAAAATGGGCTTCACTTGTCTCAATTAAGTTCGAGACTTCCGGTGGAATGGCGAGGGAAGTGGTCGCATTCTACTGAAGCTGCTCACCGTCCCGGATTTGTTATCATGTAAGACTGATATCTCCATTTTCTAATACCGAAACTGTAGTATACTCACCCGTGAACAAGATGAAAAATGCCAAGAACCCTCCCCCGCTTCTAAACGTTCGGAAAGTGCGGCAGAGCATGACTATGCTATGCAAACGGAGCTTGCTAACTCCTCTGCTAAGCGGGGAATAGAAGACTTGACTCAAATACAAATACACCAGAAAAAAAAACAACAGGAAAAAAGCCTAAAGATACACCTGAAGAAAGTGCATGTGACGTTTTGAAGAAAGACATTTTGGCGGCTATTAATCAACTTGGACAACGGCTAAATGACCGCATGGACGATATAAGTTCTCAAATACGACAACATAGTGCCATGCTAGCCTCTGTTGCAAAAGCAACACAGCTTAACTCGGAAGACATAGAAGTGTGCAAAACAAAAATCAAATCCTTGGAGCAACAGGTTGGCTCTCTCCTCAAAGAGAAGGGGGACCTGAAAGAACGGCTGGTGGAACAAGAAAGGGACAAAAGAAGATGGTGTCTTCGGATTAAAGGGAAAAAAGAAGATGTAAATGAAGACATCAGAGCCGATATCGTCAACCTGCTGTGCAAAGTGGCCCCAGACCTGGCTGATAAGATGGAAGACTCGGAGGACATCGTCCACAGGGTAGGAAGAAAGATAGAGAACAGGCACCGATAGGTAATCGTTCTCTTCTCAAAAAGAAATATCCGAGATGACATCTGGAAAAGAACGAAAGTATCTGCGGCGTGCAGGGAGGCGGGGGTCCGGTTTGCAGAGGATCTAACTAAGGATGACCTCCTGGCAAGGCAAGAGATGTGGCCCAAGATTGAACAAGCGAGAAAAGAAGGGAAAACCGCAGGTTTCCGAGGTCCATATGGATACATCAATGGCAAGCGCATCGAGGTGACACCTAAAGGAGCGGGCTGAGTATATAAAAAAAAGGGACATTATGGGGAAAGACTTTTCTAAAAATGGGATGTTCAAAGTTATTGCTTTTACCTCCTTAACTGACATTTTACTGTTTTTTTTAAGTGTTCAATGTTGCCACATCAAAGTGTTATTTCTTGTTCATCGTTTAATGCAAGGGGTTTAAAAGACTCTGTTAAAAGAAAAGCGATCTTTCTTTTTTGTAAGGGACTAAGGTCAAATATTTTCCTTTTTCAAGAAACTCATTCTGATAAGTCGGATGTCAAATTTTGGTCCCAGCAATGGGGAGACAAGATGATATTTAGTCATGGTTCTAATCGTTCTGCAGGAGTTGCTATTTGTTTTTATAAGTTGTATCGTGAAGTTGTTGCACAAAGGACAGATAGTGAAGGTCACTGGGCAGCTTGTGTTTTGAAAATAGAAGAAGTCATTTTCATTTTGATTAATATTTATAGTTACAATAACGAATTTAGAAACAAAACTTTGCTTTACAAAATTACAAATGTTATAGAGGAGCTAAAAACAACCTATGTTACTGATTTTGTAGTAGCAGGTGGGGATTTTAATATGGTTGTAGATGAATGGATTGATCGGTGGCCCTCAAAATATACTCAGTGTCATCCAAACCCCATTATTGGTCATTTTATGAATGAAAATTATCTTGTGGATATGTGGAGAACAAATAACCCTAACATAAGACAATTTACATGGTTAAAACCTAATGGTAACAACAAATCAAGAATTTATTACTGGTTAGTTTCCGCTCCCATAATGCATTTCAAAGTATCTACTAATATTTCTGTAAACCCACTTAGCGATCATTGTGTAATAAGCTTGACTATCTCTAACCAGACTATTTCAAGGAGTAGGAAGGATTATTGGAAGTTTAACTCATTCCTCCTAAAGAATGAGGTTTACTGTCGTGAAATTAAAGAATTAATTTTAGACATTAACAAAGATACCATTTTATCCCGGTGACAAAAATGGGAATTTTTAAGATTTTCCGTAAGAAAACGCTCTATTGCTTTTAGTAAAAGACTAGAATTGGAAAAAAGAGAGAAAGAAAACCATTTGGTGAAAACATTGCTCGATTACTATTCTAAATTGGATTGGTCAGAAGAGGATAAAATAGAAATTTCAAATATACAGACTCAATTAGACCAGTTTTACCTTAACAAAGCCCAAGGGGCATTTGTTAGATCACGGGCGAAGTGGATAGAGGTTGGGGGAAAAAATTCAGCCTTTTTTAATAGGCTTGAAAAACGAAGACAAGAAAAAAACACAATTTCTTGTCTATTCATTAATGGGGAAGACTGCACAGAATCAAAATCAATAGCGAGAGAAATTTATAACTTTTATAGTAACATTTACTCTCCTTTTTACAATGAACAGGAGTCAAAAAATGTTTTTCTAACAATAGAGGATAAGACCCCAAAAATTGATAATGACTTTAAAAAGTTATGTGAAGAAGGTTTAAAATTAGGGGAATTAGATGAAGTTATTAAAAAAATAGCATCTGATCGTTCGCCTGGTCCAGATGGATTAACAGCTAATTTCTATAAACATTTTTGGGAAGACATAAAAGGATTACTATTTGATGCAATTATAGAGAGTATAGATTAAAAGGGAATTGATGAAACAACTGTCACAGTGTCTGGGTTGTGTTCCCTGGGTTTCCACTAGGTGTCCTCAGTTCCCACGGTGTTTATCATATTATCACTTCCTGTCTCCTTATTTGGTCACCTTCCTCCTTGTTTAGTTAATTGATTGTTCCCCACCTGTCTCCTGTTTCCCCATTATCCTTTTGTGTATTTATACCCGGTCTGTCTGAGTCTGTGTTACAGAGTCCTTGTTTAATGTTTGAAACTCATGTCCGTCAGCTCTTGTCCTTGCCTTGTGTTCGTGTCTTGTTTATGTTTGGATTTGGATATTCTGGTTTTGACCCTGCCTGGACTGTTTACCCCTTTTGGATTACCCTTTAATAAACATCATACCCGCACTTGGATCTCTCCGTGTTTCTTGTATCACCACACGTGACAACAACGATGAAACAGGGATTAATTAAACTAATACCCAAACCGGAGAAAGACAAACGAATATTAAATAATTTAAGGCCTATCACTCTCCTCAATACAGACTATAAACTCCTTACCATTGCATTGGCATTTAGATTAAAAGTAGGTCTCTCTAAAATCATAAGCAACTCGCAATCAGGATTCATGAAAGGTAGATTAATTCATAATAATATCAGATTGGTTTTAGATCTAATAGATTATAATTATTTGGTGGAAGATGATGCTTATATTTTATTTCTTGACTTTCAAAAAGCTTTCGATTCGGTTGAACATTCTTTTATTTATCACGCATTAGAATACTTTGGATTTGGAAAATATTTTTTGGATTTAATTAAAATGTTACATACAGATATTAGTAGCTGTGTTTCCCTCCCTGAGGGTACAACCACAAGATTCAACATTGGTAGAGGGATAAGACAAGGGTGCAGTTTATCTCCACTGTTGTTTATTATAGTTGCTGAGTTATTGTCCATTTGGTTAAAAAACTCTGAAATTGAAGGCATTAATATAGACGGAAAACAAATAATTATCAATCAATTAGCGGATGACACGACACTATTTTTAAAAAATAAGGATCAAATACCTATCGTTCTTCAGAGGATGAGATTATTCTCCCAGGCTTCAGGCCTAACGCTTAATCTTAATAAATGCGAACTTTTAAGTATTCATGACAGTTCAGAAACTATGTTGTATAACATCCCAGTGAAAAAGGAGGTTCGTTATTTGGGTATATGGGTTTCCAAAGACTCTAGAACAAGTAACAACAAGAACATCCAGAAGCCTATTGAAAAATCAAGAAAAATATTAAATAATTGGTTGCAGAGAGACCTAACATTATTTGGAAGATCATTATTGACTAAACTGAACTTATCTCTAGACTAATATACCCAGCGTACTCATTACCGCTTTCCATTAAAAACCTAAAAGAAATAAACACTCTCATCTTTAACTTTATTTGGAAAAATAAACACCATTATATTAGAAAAGCAGATATGATAAAAAAATATGAGGAGGGAGGAATAAATGCAATTGATTTTAAAACCATGGATGGTGTACTTAAACTAAAATGTTCAATTCGTTTTTGAATTGTAGTGAAGACATGTGGTTCTCTTTACCTAAGTTTGTGTTTAAAACATTAGGCGGTATAGATTTTCTATTGACATGTGATTTTGAGGTTTCAAAGTTACCTGTGAAATTCTCTGCCTTCCACCAACAAGTGCTGCTCTACTGGAAAATGGTTTACAAACATAACTTTAGTCCACATAACGTCCCGATTTGGAATAACAGGGTGATTTTAAGAAGGAAGAAATCAATATTCTTGGAAGGATGGTTGGAAAAACAAATTTGGTCCATTGTTCATATGATGAATGAAGAAGGAAATCTATTAAAATGTGAGGAATTTAGTAATAAATATAAAATAATTTGTACGCTGGAGGACTACAGAAATGTAGTTGATTACATTCCAATGGCTATGATTAATATAATAAGGAATAATTTGGATCAGTCCCTAAACCCAAAATTACATAAAACAGATCAATGGTATAAATTTTGGTGACAAAAAATGCAATAACCGGTTGCTGAGAAAATTTCTAATTGATGAGATCTATCCTGGGTCCTCTAAAAGAACATATTATTTAAAAAACTTAAACAAACAAGAAATTAGATCAATTAGAACTAAGTTTTTGAAATTTCCTATTCCTCCTAAATTTAAAGAAATCCATTTTAAAATGGTAAACGAAATAAATAACTGGTGCTTACTACATTTTAGTTAGGGAGGATTTTTCCTTAGCAGATTTTTTGTAAGAAGGTGTAACTTGGTGGACCTTTTCACAATATTCAGATTTTCTGAGATACTGAATTTAGGATTTTCCTTAGTTGTCAGTTGTAATCATCAAAATTAAAAGAAATAAACATTTGTAATATATCAGTCTGTGTGTAATGAATGAATATAATATACAAGTTTCACTTTTTGAATGGAATTAGTGAAATCAATTTTTTGATGATATTCTAATTATATGACCAGCACCTGTATATAGCTTGAAAGTGAACTACGGTTCTGTCTATTAAATGCATTAATTTTGATAAATAAGTCGCACCTGACTATAAGTCGCAGGACCAGCCAAACTATGAAAAAAAGTGTGACTTATGATTCAGACTAAATGCTGCTCCATCTGAAATCACATCAAATCACAGTCAGGATTATTTATTTACTTTTTTATTTTTTTTATTTTCATACTTGAAATCAGCAAGCTTTTATTTTGGCGGGTTGCTGGCAAGTAAGTCTATGTGCTTCTGGGTTTAGTCTAAAGAGCGTCAGTGGATGAAAACTTTAGTGGGTAGCCTAGATTTATGCTTTCAGTATGAATATAAATCTTATACAGTACAGTTTGTCGATCTAAAATGGTAATTGTGCGTTAACAGCTGTCAACCATGTCGGTCCACAAATGCGTGCTCTGAACTAATTTAGAGCGCATTTCTTATTTTGGTCGCAAAAAATTAATAAAAGCTTCTAATATTAGCTTGCTTTATTATTTTTTTCTTTTTTATGTTTTTTTTACATTATATAATAATAATAATAATAATAATAAACCTTATTGCTATGTGGTTTTGGCAATTTGTTTTATTTGTATTTATTTTTAATTATTGCACTGTATGTTGTTAGCACATGATTAATTACTCACACATGAAGGATTCACACTGTAAACTGGAGAGATTGAGGTCAGTAGCATTCACATACAAGAATCAAAATCATGAAAATCACTTTGTTTATGTGTGGTTCAAGGTCTTTTAAAGCTCCAAATGATGTTTGCTGAAATAAAAACAAATGTTCCCTTTATCTAAATGACATGAGACTTTGTACGGTTGTCAACACTTGGTGCTCTACAAATAGAAAGTTAAATTGGATTGATATCTGGTTGTGTGTTACTGTTAAAAAAAGTCACTCTCTGGAGACCCACATTGAAATGAATGAGGAATTGATCAAATCAATACTTTACATTCTTAATTGATCAAATAAAATCAATAAATCCACCACAATTCAGACCACAAAAATACAACAAGATGAATTGAGTCTTCCACACGTTCACAGTGTAAAACAATCACACTCACACCCCAAAAAACAACCATAGACATTAATGGGAGACTATAAAAATATTGATTTTGTTGTTAAATAATTTGTCAAAAATGTCTGAAGAGGTGACACCCAGCACTTTTAATTTTATTTTTCTAAATATAAAAATACCATAAATCCTTAAACTACATGAATGTGAACATTTCAGGCCTCAAAATGTTTTGTTTTTTTTGTAACAAAATGTCCTTTTGGTCCCTGTGGTCTCTGGAGAGCCCAAACAGCTGAGTGTCCTCCCCAAACGAACAGCACATAAGAGTTCAACAAAACACTTTAAATTCAATATCTCATGATGAATGTGTTCATATTATATTTGTGAAAGATTCTTCACCTTAATGATGTGTTTGTAAGATGATCTCTCTTCCTCTGTTTGTCTCTTTCTAGTCTTCAGTTCTGTGGCATTACAGATGTTTCTTCTTTAACTCAGTCTTTGACAAACACAAAAGCTCTGCAGTTTCTAATGGCGCGTTTCCACCGAGTGGTACGGTACGGTACGGGTCGGGTCGGTACCTTTTTATTTGCGTTTCCACTGCCAAAAGTTGAGAATGGTACCAAAAAGCCAAACCGTACCGTACCACTTTTTGGGTATCCTTCCGTTGGGGTACCTAGCACAGTGGAACGGTACTAAAGGGTGGAGCTAGACTCACTGCAGAACGTTGATTGGTTGACAGAGAATCGTCATTTGCGCGTGCCGCAAGGGGAAAGACACAACACACGAGGCGCCATTTTTAAATTACAACAACGTCGCAACAATGTCGCCGCGCAGCATAACTTTACCGTGGTCGACCCAGGAGGTGCAGACCTTCTTGGGTATCATCGGTGAAGAAAGGGTGCAAAGGGAACTCGATGGCATGGTGAGAAACGAAAAGGTTTTTCAGCATGTTTCTGAGAGGATGGCTGTCGAGGGTTACCAGCGGACGTCCGAGCAGTGCCGCATTAAATGCAAGAAACTGCGGAGTGACTATCGTAAGGTGAAAGACCACAACAGCCGGAGTGGTGTTCACAGAAAAAATTGGAAGTGGCTAGAAATGATGGACGCCATCTACGGGCACAGACCGGCGAGTTTGGGACGAGAAGGAGGCATCGATACGGCTACCTCTTTGCTGGAGTCGATGATGGAGCCTCCCGGTAAGTTTGTAATTGTGAAATATAACGTTAGTATACATCGATCACGGGAAAGCTTACGTTCAATGCACAACTTTTGTGCAAGTCTGTTGTTTGTCTGTCAGCCAGCCAGTGTGGTATCAACCGATCATTTGCAAGCTAGCAAAACGCTAACGTTAGTTTATTAGCCTGTGGTGGACGGAGTACATGTCCAGTAACGTTACTTGTAGCCTACAGATACCCTAATAAAATACAACTGTTTTATTACTAAACATATTCTACTAAATATATATTAAAGAGAGATGGGTCCAATGATATAGCTTAAGGAAAGAGTAAGAACTCCGTCTGAAAATTATTATGAAATATCAGAGCAAGGTGAAAATGTCCACATTCAATAGGCTTAAACAGTACAGTAATGTTGTGGGGTAAAAAGTACAATATTATGCTTTGGAATGTAGTGCAATAAAAGTTACTCTTATAAAATTATAGATACTTGAAAAAAAAAAATACTTATGTACATTATACAAAGTAAAAATGCTTTGTTTGGCTACCCACTCAGTCCTACTACGTTGTATGTTCTGTATTTATCTCAACCGCATTGTTGCCGTTTGTGTTATTAATGTGACTTTTGTAAATTTTCAGTTGAGCATCCTAGCTGTCAGGAGGAAATGGAGGCACTTGATGAGATTTCCAACCTTGAAAGCTCAAGTTCGCCTGCCAGGACATCAACCCCGACACCACCACCAGAATCTGCTCCATCAACTTCGAGTGAACCTCGGCGTATTACAATCGGTAAGACATGAACACCAGAGTGAAAAGAAATGTATAATACTGTAATAATATATACTAGAGGTGTAACAATATATCGTGCCATAATATATTTCGCAATACAAAAGCGCAACAATACGTATTGTGGATGTTGACAATATGTATCATGGATAGTTCTCCCAAAATAATATAATATATCCAATAACCAATAATATTGGTTGGCTCAAATCACAAGGATCAAAATGCTTCGCTAAACAAACCAACATTCCTGTCTCTTTTGCATTCCAGGCAAGAGGGAAAGGGGGCAACAGGATGTTCATGCGGCCCTGGTTGAGATGCAGGCAGCTGATGAGAAGCAGCAGGAGTGGTTGGAGAGGATGGAGGAACGCCGTGACCGGCGCTTCGAACTTATGCTGGAGGATGCACGTGAGGCAAGGCGGCATGAGGCTGAACTCGCCAACACATGGAGCAGTCTGCAAGCTTCAATCAGGCCTTCCTCGGCACGCTCAGTCAGCTGGTGCAGGCGTTGAGTAGTCGCCCCAACCCTGTGCCATGATCCAGCCACTTGTGCTCTTTTGCACACAGCACTTTAGGCTTGTTTACTTTTTTGGACTTGTTTAATTTTTTTGGACTTATTTAGTTTTTTGTTTGCACTCGTTTACTTTGTTTGCACTTTTAATTTTTGTTTGCACTTGTTTACAAAACCTTTTTTCTGTCGCACAGCTCATTTTTTTGTCAATAGCATTTGTTTGACTTTTTAAATTAAAGTACTTTTTCATTACCTCATGTGTCCTGTGTTCAATGGCCATCTCACACAATTCCTCCCTTACCCATTCTATAAATTGAGGTCGTTTTATTAATGTTCCTGTCATCTGGTGTCAATGACATCTATTGTTTGCTACCTTGGCCATAATGGCCATTTGGGAGATTATGCTTGCCTTAAATACAAATTAGTTAGCAATGTGTTACTTTACATTTATTGCAAACAAAATCTGAATTTATTTATTTTTACAGTCATAGGTATTGCAGAGTAATAAGTCCTTTACCCCAAATATTATAAATTAATATTATAAATATTATAAATTGTTCCCTTATAATTACACGTGTACTTATAAAGTATGTACAATAATTACAGAAAGGTACGCTGTAAATTCGGTGTACTTACGCAGTACTTTCCGGGCTGTAATCATGAATTACTGCATAAATTATTTGTAATTTTCCATGTTTTTTAGCATAATAGGTCATAAGCTACATACCATGTAATATTAAAATAATTAGCCCTTAGTTGGGTAGCTTAGTTATGAAATACTGCATTTTATTTGTATTTTTCATGGTTGTTACTCCTTTATTCACCAAATATTATAAATTGTTCCCCTATAATTACATGTACACACTCTATAATTACCAAAAGGTATGCTGTAAATTATGTGTACTTGCGCAGTATTATCTTAAGCGTTACCAGATTGGCCATTTGATATAGTTACCCAAAATGAATTATACCTCATGTTTAAACACCATCTACATAAGAGGCAGCGGCAAAAATATTTCACAAAATAGGAAGAGGCAGGGTAAAAGTAAAAAGGATTTATTCATGTCCATAAAATCAAAACTTAGCGTTTACACAGGTGTGCCTTTGCTATCTGTACAACAGATTTAACTGTTCAAATAACGCATCAGACCCTCGCGTACATCCCTGCCCTCCTCCTCTGCACCCTGTGCCAGTGGCACCACAGGCTCTGCAGCAACAGGTGTATCCCATTCGTGCTGGGAATCCTCTCCATGCCTTTCACAAAGATTGTGCAGAGCACAACAAGTCAACACCATGGACTTCACCAGTTCGATGTCGCTGTCATTCCTCTTCATAAGGCACCGCCACCTTCCTTTGAGTCTCCCAAAAGCATTTTCTACCACCACCCGAGCCCTGCACACTTTTTTGTTGTAGGTCAGTTGTTCTGCTGTCAGCCGGCCATTGTCAGGGAATGGTTTTAGGAGCCAATTCTGCAAAGGGTAGGCAGAGTCTCCTAGCACATAAAAGCCAGCATTCACCCCACTGATGTTCCTGGTGCAAGCTGGGTAGAGGCTTCCACGCTCGACCAACTCCCACAATGTAGATAGTCTCAGAACCCGAGCATCATGCAAACTTCCAGCCATTCCTGCATATGCACTCCAAAATAGTCCTTTTCCGTCAACTACTCCTTGCAGGATGATGGAATGCCAGCCTTTTCTATTAAAGTAATTGCAGTGGTACTCCTTTGGGGCTATTATGGGTATGTGTGACCCATCAATGGCACCAACACACTGTGGAAGCCCCCACCGGTTCTCAAAGTAGGCTGCCATCTCTTTGAACTTCTGCTGGTCAGGGAAACATATCTGTTCTGGAACTAACAACATGCTAGCGGCCTTGCAGAATTCCTGGACGCACCGACACACTGTTGTTCTGCTGACACCAAAAAGATGGCCAATACTTCTGTAGTCGCTGTTGGTTGCAAGCTTCCATAGCAATGGCAATGGCAACTCTTTTCTTAAGGGGAACACACTCTCTGTAGTTTGTGTCCTGCTTTTCCATTGCTGGATGCACCATGGCACAAAGGAATATAAATGTTTCTTCAGACATCCTGAAGCGGCTGAAAGTCCAAACGGTTGGTCTGCGGCGCTGATTTTGCACCAGATTGAGTATCTAGAAAACAAACAAACAAAAAAGTTAAGATTAATACAATGTCGCAGTGATGGTGGGTCATTTAATTAAAAGTGCAACTATCATACGCCGGATGAAAAAATACATAAAGTATTATAAACATTGTAAGAGTTACCCTTGGACACGATAGAATATATAAATTTGTTAAAATATCTAATATACTGCACCAGAGAGGGAACTTTGGTGTCATTAAAGCACAAAGAAAAAATAGCTTACAGATATAACTATTTTCTCAAAATTATACTTCTAATCTATCATTAACCACAACTAGTTTTGCACTTGTAATAATATAGGCATCAACAGATTCATGTAAAAGTTTAATGATCTTAAAAAGTAACCTTCATAGTGCTTAATGAATAGACTGTAGTTTACAGTTGGCACAGTTAAAATCTGGTTTCACAGGCAGGGCTTATTGTACTTATTTATTCAGTGTAGGGTTATTTAATCTATAACAATGTTGCTTAGTTAGCACATAAGACGAAATACATTAATACATGTCATAAAAAAGTTAGCTTAGCTCAAGCTTACCCGCCTGCGCCGTCGTGTTTGTCTTGCCTGGTCTTTACTCGCGCGGTTGTCTGTCTCGTCCCAGCTCCTTAAAATTTCCCAAATTCCCCTGTATTTTTCCGCTGTGTTTTTCCTTGCAGCATGTAGCCTTTGCTCAAACAAATATTGTCTCTTCCTTGAGATAAACAGCCACACACCGAGAAGCAAGAATAGGATCTGCTGTATGTCCTCCATTGTTGTTTGCGGTGAACTTTCCTCTTCCCGCTCGATCGAATGACGTCAAGCTACTTTCCGTCATACACCACGCCTATCAAGTGACGTTATCACTACTTTCTGGAATACACCACGCCTATCAAGTAAGGGTACTGTTGGCGGTGGAAACGCTAGCCAAATCATGGTTAACAGACCCGACCCGTACCGTACCGTACCACTCGGTGGAAACGCGCCATAAAAGAGCTTGATCTGAGAGATAATAAGATTGGAGACTCAAAGCAGAAGCTCACTGATGTGCTACGAGACTCGAACTGTAAACTGTGAGTAATCTTCACTTTGTGATATTAAAAAGATTAATTTACCTCTGATATGTGAACAAATATATACTTTCAAATATTTGTGAATAGTTTATCAAATTATCATCAAGCTTCATTTCAAAGGGTTTGTGTCATAATGAAATGTAAAGTTGATAAAAATGTTGAACACAAAGGAGAAAAGAGAAGAAAAGCAGACTGTCACAGTTTTCTACAGCAACAGCTGCTTTATTAATTTGATCAGTAATAGTGTATCATTAGAGTTTGAAATAGATTTGTTCAGATTGTAGGAAAAGGCTGGTAAAATCAGAGCAGATTCAGCTTCAGCTCAAAGTCGTCCAGCATCACATGATCAATGTCTCTGTCGTTGTCACTTATTATATTTGGTGTACACTCGTTAGTATGTTTCTCTCTTTATATTGACTTAATCGAGACATAAACAGAATGGAATTCATGTTTTAAATGTATTATATTTAAAACACAAATACTGTTTTATAAATATGTATTTAAAAAAAAATAATAATAATGTGATTGCAATATAGTAACTATTTTATACTTTGTTCCACTGAACTCTGATTATCTTCTGTTCAGCCTTAGAGTGTAGATGGAGATCCATCACCAAAAGTCCCTGATAGAGTTCAATCACCAGAAGTTGATAAATCATATGTAGATGGTGTCAGCTTTTTAAGTTATCTTCCTGATGTAACCAAATTCCTTAGCATATCCAAAACCTCAGAACAACTTGATGATGTAACAGAAACTATGGACTCTCTCTTTTCTAGCACTTTAAATAAAGTTGCTCCTTTACGCTTAAGGAAGGTTAAGGAAAACAGTTTGACACCATGGTATAATGAGCATACTTGCACCCTAAAGAGAGCAGCCCGAAAAATGGAGCGCAGCTGGAGGAAAACAAAACTAGAGGTATTTCGTATTGCTTAGTGGGAAAGTAACATATCCTACAGAAAAGCATTAAAAACTGCTAGATCCGATTAGTTTTCTTCTCTTTTAGAAGAAAACAAACATAACCCCAGGTATTTATTCAATACAGTGGCTAAATTAACGAAAAATAAAGCCTCAACAAGTGTTGACATTTCCCAACACCACAGCAGTAATGACTTTATGAACTACTTTACTTCTAAAATTAATACTATTAGAGATAAAATTGCAACCATTCAGCCGTCAGCTACAGTATCACATCAGACAGTGCACTATAGACCCCCTGAGGAACAGTTCCACTCATTCTCTACTATAGGAGAGGAAGAATTGTATAAACTTGTTAAATCATCTAAACCAACATGTATGTTAGACCCTATACCATCTAAGCTCCTAAAAGAGGTGCTTCCAGAAGTCATAGATCCTCTTCGGACCATTATTAATTCCTCATTGTCATTAGGATATGTCCCCAAAACCTTCAAACTGGCTGTTATTAAGCCTCTCATCAAAAAACCACAACTTGACCCCAAAGAACTAGTTAATTATAGTCCAATCTCGAATCTCCCTTTTCTGTCCAAGATACTAGAAAAGGTGGTATCCTCACAATTATATTCCTTCTTAGAGAAAAATGGTATATGTGAGGATTTCCAGTCAGGATTTAGACCGTATCATAGTACTGAGACTGCTCTCCTTAGAGTTACAAATGATCTGCTTGAACCAACAAAGATACGCATCTGATCGTGGGTGTATCTCTCTATTAGTTTTATTGGATCTTAGTGCTGCGTTTGACACAATTGACCACAACATTCTTTTGCATAGACTTGAACACTTTGTTGGCATCAGTGGAAGTGCATTAGCATGGTTTAAATCGTACTTATATGACCGCCATCAGTTCGTAGCAGTGAATGAAGATATATCCTATCGATCACAAGTGCAGTATGGAGTACCTCAAAGCTCAGTACTAGGGCCGCTACTCTTCACGCTTTATATGTTACCCTTGGGAGATATCATCAGGAAACATGGTGTTAGCTTTCACTGTTATGCTGATGATACTCAGCTCTATATTTCTTCGCAGCCCGGTGAAACACACCAATTTGAAAAACTAATGGATTGCATAGTCGATATAAAAAACTGGATGACGAGTAATTTCTTACTGCTAAATTCTGAAAAAACAGAGGTGTTAATTATAGGACCTAAAACCTCCGCTTGTAATAACCTAGAACACTGTCTAAGACTTGATGGTTGCTCTGTCAATTCTTCGTCATCAGTTAGGAACCTAGGTGTGCTATTTGATCGCAATCTTTCCTTAGAAAGCCACGTTTCTAGCATTTGTAAAACTGCATTTTTCCATCTCAAAAATATATCTAAATTACGGCCTATGCTCTCAATGTCAAATGCAGAAATGTTAATCCATGCATTTATGTCCTCAAGGTTAGATTATTGTAATGCTTTATTGGGTGGTTGTTCTGCACGCTTAGTAAACAAACTACAGCTAGTCCAAAATGCAGCAGCAAGAGTTCTTACTAGAACCAGGAAGTATGACCATATTAGCCCGGTCCTGTCAACACTGCACTGGCTCCCTATCAAGCATCGTATAGATTTTAAAATATTGCTTATTACTTATAAAGCCCTGAATGGTTTAGCACCTCAGTATTTGAATGAGCTCCTTTTACATTATAATCCTCTATGTCCGCTACGTTCTCAAAACTCAGGCAATTTGATAATACCTAGAATATCAAAATCAACTGCGGGCGGCAGATCCTTTTCCTATTTGGCGCCTAAACTCTGAAATAATCTACCTAACATTGTTCGGGAGGCAGACACACTCTTGCAGTTTAAATCTAGATTAAAGACCCATCTATTTAACCTGGCATACACATAACATACTAATATGCTTTTATTATCCAAATCCGTTAAAGGATTTTTAGGCTGCATTAATTAGGTAAACCGGAACCGGAAACACTTCCCATAACAACCTATGTACTTGATACATCATTAGAAGAATGGCATCTACGCTAATATTTGTCTGTTTCTCTCTTATTCCGAGGTCACCGTGGCCACCAGATCCAGTCTGTATCCAGATCAGAGGGTCACTGCAGTCACCCGGATCCAGTACGTATCCAGACCAGATGCTGGATCAGCACCTAGAAAGGACCTCTACATCCCTGAAAGACAGCGGAGACCAGGACAACTAGAGCCCAGATACAGATCCCCTGTAAAGACCTTGTCTCAGAGGAGCACCAGGACAAGACCACAGGAAACAGATGATTCTTCTGCACAATCTGACTTTGCTGCAGCCTGGAATTGAACTACTGGTTTCGTCTGGTCAGAGGAGAACTGGCCCCCCAACTGAGCCTGGTTTCTCCCAAGGTTCTTTTCTCCATTCTGTCACCGATGGAGTTTCGGTTCCTTTCCGCCTCTGGCTTGCTTAGTTGGGGACACTTCATCTACAGCGATATCGTTGACTTGATTGCAAATAAATGCACAGACACTATTTAACTGAACAGAGATGACATAACTGAATCCAATGATGAACTGCCTTTAACAATCATTTTTGCATTATTGACACTGTTTTCCTAATGAATGTTGTTCAGTTGCTTTGACGCAATGTATTTTGTTTAAAGCGCTATATAAATAAAGGTGACTTTGACTTTGACTTTGACTGCTCCGGGTGTCTGTTCACAGTGTGTGTGTGTGTGTTCACTGCTCTGTGTGTGTGCACTTTGGATGGGTTAAATGCAGAGCACAAATTCTGAGTGTGGGTCACCATACTTGGCTGAATGTCACGTCACGGTCACTGTGCCGTCACTATGTAAAATATTTTAACTATTATTTGTTGTTATTTGATCTTATGTTTTCAAAGGTCAACAGAAAAATTTACCATTTACAGTTCCACCAAGTTTTCACTTTTTGGCACCATAGATAGGTCCAAAAACATGTAGATCAAAGGATGCCCTTAATACTGTATATCAAAAGATTTGTCCTCTAAAACTGACTGAGGTCTCTGAAATAACAGTAACAGAAGAGAGAGAAACTTTACAAGCAGAAGGTAAAAACACAATTTATTAGATTTTCTATTTTTAGTAGCCATTATTTACTAAAACGTCTACTCATATTTTTATTTATTTTAAATTTATAGGTTCAAGTGTTTAGGAACTTATGTAAAGAGTGTGTATTAGACCCGTCTGGATCATGAGCGGAGCTCCTTCTGAGATTGTCCAGTGAAATTAAGTCAAGGCAGAGAGTCCAAACTATGGATTCTCTCTTTTCTAGCACTTTAAATACAGTTGCTCCTTTACGCTTAAGGAAGGTTAAGGAAAACAGTCTGACACCATGGTATAATGAGCATACTCGCACCCTAAAGAGAGCAGCCCGGACAATGGAGCGCAGCTGGAACAAAACAAAACTAGAGGTATTTCATATTGCTTGTTGGGAAAGTAACCTATCCTACAGAAAAGCATTAAAAACTGCTAGATCCGATTACTTGTCTTCTCTTTTAGAAGAAAACAAGCATAACCCCAGGTATTTATTCAATACAGTGGCTAAATTAACGAAAAATAAAGCATCAACAAGTGTTGACATTTCCCAACATCACAGCAGTAATGACTTTATGAACTACTTTACATCTAAAATCAATACTATTAGGGATAAAATTGTAACCATTCAGCCGTCAGCTACATTATTGCATCAGACAGTGCACTATAGACCCCCTGAGGAACAGTTCCACTCATTCTCTACTATAGGAGAGGAAGAATTGTATAAACTTGTTAAATCATCTAAACCAACAACATGTATGTTAGACCCTATACCATCTAAGCTCCTAAAAGAGGTACTTCCAGAAGTCATAGATCCTCTTCTGACTATTAATAATTCGTCATTGTCATTAGGATATGTCCCCAAAACCTTCAAACTGACTGTTATTAAGCCTCACATAAAGAAAAAAAAAAAAAAACACAGCTTGAGCCCAAAGAACTAGTTAATTATAGACCAATCTCAAATCTCCCTTTTCTGTCCAAGATACTAGAAAAAAGTATTCCTCACAATTATATTCCTTCTTAGAAAAAAATGGTATCTGTGAGGGTTTCCAGTCAGGATTTAGACTTTATCATAGTACTGAGACTGCTCTCCTTAGAGTTACAAATGACTTGGTCTTATTGTCTGATCATGGTTCTATCTCTCAATTAGTGCTATTGTATCTTAGTGCTGCGTTCAACACTATTGACCACAACATTCTTTTGCATAGACTTGAACACTTTGTTGGCATTGATGGAAGTGCATTAGCATGGTTTAAATCGTACTTATATGACTGCAATCAATTCGTAGCAGTGAATAAAGAGGTATCATATCAATCACAAGTGCAGTAATGAGTACCTCAAGCCTCAGTACTAGGGCCGTTATGTCACGGTTGGTAAACCGTGATCTCTGGGTTTTGCACTTTGTGGTGAAGTCTGTGTGTTTCACGTCTGCACTGATTAGTTTGTGGGTGTCTCCGTTAATTGTCATCAGCAGCAGCTGTCACTCATTACACACTCCCTATATATTGGCTTGTCTCACGTCTTGTGTTTGTGAGAACGTTGTTTCATGTCTGATCTCTGTCTCTTGCTTCTGTGTTGTTTGCAGTTGGATGTCCGTGTCTTCCCCCGGAACCTCATCCACTCTCCGCACTTCCACAAAGCATCGCGACTTACCTTCGGCTCGATTCCCCGCAGTTCCTGTGCCATCCTCTCCTGCTGCCTTCTCACCGTCACCATCTGGATTCCTCACCGCCTCACCGCTATCTTGGATTGTCGTCTTCCCAGCATCGTGTTGTACCCTTGTTTGTCTGTTTCATATTCATTAAACTGTTTAACTCGCACTTGTTTCCATCTCCTCCTTCACCCAGTCGTCACACGTTATTCTTCACGCTTTACATGTTACCCTTGGGAGATATTATCAGGAAAAATGGTGTTAGCTTTCACTGTGATGCTGATGATAGTCAGCTCTATATTTCTTCACGGCCCGGCGAAACATAACAATTTGAAAAACTAACAAAATGCATAAAAAACTGGATGACGAGTAATTTCTTGCTGCTAAATTCTGAAACAGAGGTGTTAATTATAGGACCTAAAAACTCTTACTGCGTGTAATAACCTAGAACACTGTCTAAGACTTGATGGTTGCTCTGTCAATTCTTCGTCATCAGTTAGGAACCTAGGTGTGCTATTTGACAGCAATCTTTCCTTAGAAAGCCACGTTTCTAGCATTTGTAAAACGGCATTTTTCCATCTCAAAAATATATCTAAATTACGGCCTATGCTCTCAATGTCAAATGCAGAAAAGTTAATCCATGCATTTATGACCTCAAGGTTAGATTATTGTAATGCTTTATTGGGTGGTTGTTCTGCACGCTTAGTAAACAAACTACAGCTAGTCCAAAATGCAGCAGCAAGAGTTCTTACTAGAACCAGGAAGTATGACCATATTAGCCCGGTCCTGTCAACACTGCACTGGCTCCCTATCAAGCATCGCATAGATTTTAAAATATTGCTTATTACTTATAAAGCCCTGGATGGTTTAGCACCTCAGTATTTGAATGAGATCCTTTTACATTATAATCCTCTACGTCCGCTACGTTCTCAAAACTCAGGCAATTTGATAATACCTAGAATATCAAAATCAACTGCGAGCGGCAGATCCTTTTCCTATTTGACGCCTAAACTCTGGAATAACCTACCTAACATTGTTCGGGAGGCAGACACACTCTTGCAGTTTAAATCTAGATTAAAGACCCATCTCTTTAACCTGGCTTACACATAACATACTAATATGCTTTTAATATCCAAATCCGTTAAAGGATTTTTAGGCTGCATTAATTAGGTAAACCGGAACCGGGAACACTTCCCATGACACCCGATGTACTTGCTACATCATTAGAAGAATGGCATCTACGCTAATATTTGTCTGTTTCTCTCTTATTCCGAGGTCACCTTAGCCACCAGATCCAGTCTGTGTCCAGATCAGAGGGTCACTGCAGTCACCCGGATCCAGTACGTATACAGACCAGATGGTGGATCAACACCTAGAAAGGACCTCTCCAGCCCTGAAAGACAGCAGAGACCAGGACTACTGGAGCCCCAGATACAGATCCCCTGTAAAGACCTTGTCTCAGATGATCACCAGGACAAGACCACAAAAAACAGATGATTCTTCTGCACAATCTGACTTTGCTGCAGCCTGGAATTGAACTGCTGGTTTCGTCTGGTCAGAGTAGAACTAGCCCCCCAACGTTTTTTTTCTCCATTCTGTCACCAATGGAGTTTCGGTTCCTTGCCACCATTGCCTCTGACTTGCTTAGTTGGGGTCACTTTATCTACAGCGATATCGTTGACTTCATTGCAAATAAATGCACAGTCACTATTTAAACTGAACAGAGATGACATCACTGAATTCAATGATGAACTGCCTTTAACTATCATTTTGCATTATTGACACACTGTTTTCCTAATGAATGTTGTTCAGTTGCTTTGACGCAATGTATTTTGTTTAAAGCGCTATATAAATAAAGGTGACTTGACAAGAAATGAGAGGTACATCAGTATATTAGATCAGACAGCAGTCTAAAAAACATGCTGCCGTTTGTGTCCTTGATGTTAAGAAAGAAAAAAATGCTCTTGACTGAATAACTTTAGAAGCTTTTAACAAAGAATGCAATGTATTTTGCTCCTATACTAATAATAGTCATTTTCTGCTCAGCTATGTTCTGGACACGAGACGGCCTGGAGCGGAAATTATTGTAAAAGAAGGGCCCACATGTCTGACTTATCAACACCCGTGAAGAGTTTTGGAGCCTAGGGCTACAGAGATACATGGATTCCCAGGTGAGTAGTGGGAAGTTTGTTAAAAATAGGAGAGGGAAAGCCATTTTTGTATTAGTTTTTTAATGATTCTTTTATATTTTATTTGGTTGTTTGTTTGTAGATTGGGAATGTCTTAAATTGATCCATGAAGCAGCTCAGCAACACGTATGTAACTTCTATATATATTATATATACACAAGACCAAAGCCTAAATTAAACATAATTTATCCGTTACTCTATTTATCTGTTACTCTATATTGTTACTCTATACTCTATTCTATACTCTGTTACTCTCTCTCTCTCTCTCTCTATATATATATATATATATATATATATATATATATATATATATATATATATATATGTTTTTTTTTTTTTTTACTTTAGGGAAATGACATATATATGAGAGAGAGAGAGAACATGTGCGTAATTCCTACATGGAAGCAGACACCAAATAACTTGGTTGTCAACTTTCCAGTAAGTATGCAAAAATAACAATATGTATCAACAGGCAGTGCGGGTGGCGCAGTGGGCACACGAAGCTGTTGAAGTTGATTGCTGAGCTCGGACACCTGCACTGCCAAGGTTTGCACTGCATGAACCGTAGCCGCCATTTGCTCCTCTTGATGTTCCATACGAGCCTTGTTGTTGACCAGGAACTCTCTTAACTTGGTCGCACTCGCAGAATCAATCGAGGGTCAGATCGTTCTGTCAGTGTAAATCTCAGTTCTTTATTAAAAAAACAATAAGAGTACTAGCAGTGGGTCAGACGGGTGCAAGTGCACAAGGGTCCTCTCCTGGCAGCACAGGGATGCAGATGGATACAACACAGGAACAAGGACAATCATGCAGGAACAAGACAGCCAGGAAGACTCACAGTAAACTCCAAAACTATCTGACAAAGGCAGGAAGTGGGATTAAAACATACATAGGCAGGTAAAAGTGACTTCAGCTGTCGGTGGTGATCAGGTGAGTGGTAATCAGTGGCCATGCCTCCAACACAACCATACACACACAGAGAGCATGAGCCCGCAAATTCAAGAACCATGACACAATGAATGTGGTTTGTTTGGGGTTTGGAAAATATCCAGACATGTTTCCATCTCAAACCTCTAAACGGTTCAGTTCTGCTTGATCTATAGGTTAAATATTGATAGTTAAGCCATCACTGTTTTGATTGTTTGCAACAATACTGGAATGCTCTGGCAATACAAATGTACAAAATCAGTGTTGTAGTCGAGACCAGCTCATTCGAGTCCCAGTCAAGACCGAGTTCCGAAAAGGTTGAGTCCGAGTCAAGACTGAGACCAGAGAGATTAGGTCTGAAACAAGACCTAAAGAAATCTTCAAGAGTATGTAAAATGTTTGGTGGAAACAATAAAATTGGTACCATACTCAAACATACGTATATAAAATATAACATGGCATGTACACTGTATTTTATTTACTTGATACAGGTTTAAAAAATATTATCACACTGTAAAAAATTTACCGTGAAATTTACAGTAACTTACTGGCAACAATTAGCCGGTAAGTTACTGTGAATACTTTTTACAGTAAAGTTACAGTACTTCCATTTACAGTATTTTGTGTATTCACTGTAAAATCAAAAACAATTAAACACTGTGATTTTAGTTGTATTTACAGTATTGATTGTTTTACTGTAGAAGAAATATTAATTAAATACTGTGATTTCAATTGCATTTACAGTGCTGGTTTATTTACTGTACAAATAAAAACAGTTAAGCACTGCTTTTTTATGTATTGTATATGGCAATACAGTACTATTAACAGTAGGTAACAGTTAATGACGGTAAATTCAGTTTCTCACTATACAATTTAAATACTGTATCACTCTGATTTAATATTAGCAGTCATTAATAGTATCACTCATATTGCAAAATATTTCAATTAACTGCAGACAACAAGAAAATTGTTAACAGTTATTTATTTAAGACAACACAAGTAAGGGGTAATGGACGACACGCCATTAGACACACAACAAAGTTAACATAATATCTAGTTAACAAGGTTGTAATGCGGCAAATTGAAACTGAAGCAAATTTTACAGAACGAGGCTATTCAATATTGAACATTTGCATGAACATTTAAAACAGAAATGAAAAGAAACTTCTTAGAAATCTCATTCCCCTGACACTTGAAATAAAGGTCTATGGCCTCTTGAATGCCCTGACCCTGGAGACCCAGAATCCCAGTTGGAGCCCTGAAATTAAAGAAAACACATTAACAATTATATTGATTACAATTACTTTGTATTGCACCACATGTGATGTCGGTCTAAGATGGTGATGTTGGAGTTGTGTCAAGGTACTTATGCTATTATTATTATTATTATTATTATCATCATCAAATTATGATCACTTATAATATACCCATATATACAGTACAGGCCAAAAGTTTGGACACATTACTATTTTTAATGTTTTTGAAAGAAGTCTCTTATGCTCATCAAGCCTGCATTTGTTTGATTAAAAATACAGAAAAAAATGTAATATTGTGAAATATTACAATTTAAAATATCTGTTTTCTATGTGAATATGTAGTAAAATGTAATTTATATTCTGTGATCAAAGCTACATTTTCAGCATCATTACTTCTTCAGTGTCACATGATCCTTCAGAAATCAGTCTAATATGATGATTTATTATCAATGTTGGAAACAGTTGTGCTGCTTAATATTTTTTTATAACCTATGATACTTTTTTTCAGGATTCATTGATGAATAAAAAGTTTAAAAGAACAGCATTTATTTAAAATATAAATCTTTTCTAACAATACAAGTCTTTACTATCACTTTTAATCAATTTAACAAATCCTTGCTGAATAAAAGTATTAATTTCTTTAAATAAAAGAATTTTTTTTTAAATTTACTGACCCCAAACTTTTTAACATTAGTGAATATTGTTACAAAAGACTTCTATTTTAAATAAATGCTGTTCTGTTTTTATCTTTTTATTCATCAATGAATCCTGAAAAAAGTATCTACGGTTATAAAAAATATTAAGCAGCACAACTGTTTCCAACATTGATAATAAATCATCATATTAGAATGATTTCTGAAGGATCATGTGACACTGAAGACTGGAGTAATGATGATGAAAATTCAGCTTTGATCACACGATATAAATTACATTTTACTACATATTCACAGAGAAAACAGATATTTTAAATTGTAATATTATTTCACAATATTACAGTTTTTTCTGTATTTTTAATCAAACAAATGCAGGCTTTATGAGCATAAGAGACTTCTTTCAAAAACATTAAAAATAGTAATGCGTCCAAACTTTTGGCCTGTACTGTACCTATATTATTAATTATATTATTATTATTATTATTATTATTATACCTTTTATCAGAACCTCACCTGCATCTAGTCAGTTAGCAAATAGAACTCAGTGAAGTCCCTGATGAAGGAGATTACATGGGGGTTCATGTATGAAGTCTTCCGCTTCACCACTCTCCCAGTCGTCTTGCTCATCTGCTCCTTTGCAGTGCACTTGTTGGAGTCAGGATTAATCCTGACAAAAAACCTATGAACATGAGTATAGGAGTTAGGGGGTGGGACAATATGTACATGTTAATGAGTAACTGTAAGAGCAATGTAGAATCATACATGAAGGCCAGCTGACAGAGGCATTTCACATCACAACAGGAGTAAGACAAGGCTGTTTACTTTCTCCATTACTATTCCTCTACAGCTGAGATGGAAAGAGCTGGATACAGATGGCAAGATCTGGATGAACTGGCACTAGTGTTGGGCGATATGCTCCATTTTCAAATCGTCAGCCTGTGAGATCGCCGATACACGATATTATCGTGAGGGGGCAGGGCTTATTACTTTACTCATTCATTTGCTTATTATGCTTAATTACTTTGTTTTATATATCATAATCCTTTTCTATTTTGCTAGCAAAGGTGGAGTGTTTATTAATAAATCAGGTTATTTCCTGGTAGTGAGGTAAAAACATAGCCTAATCATTTGTGTATCTGATTCCATTTATTATGTCTGTTGTGATGTTAAATAAAACATTAAAAACAGAAGAGCATTTCAACATGTCAGCGGGAAAACTACGGACACATATTATCCTCTCAGATCACAGATCCAGCACTGTACTTCTACACGAGATAACACATTTTTATAATTTCTTAAGTCAAGAAAGAGTCTGAGTTTGATACATTTCCTCCTCCCTATAGCTACCGCGAAAAGCTCGCTCTGTCTGGATGAGTTTTAATGCATTGTATAAGGACGCTTTCATATATCATATGCACGCTTCAAAAAGTAGCTACAAAGAAAGCAGGTTAATGGGTTTACATTCCGTGAGAAATCGGGGTAAGGGGCAAAAATCTAGCTGTGTCGATTGGTTTATGCTTAAGCTTATGACTTGACTCCGATAAAGGAAAACAGGTTAATGGATTTACAAGACTACATACAAATAAGATGAGTTTTGTGAGTTATCAGCGTATTGTGTGCATGTAAACGTGCTCGGCTTATTAAACATAATCGGGTTAAGAACGTGTATGTAAACTCGCGCACTTATAAGTAAAAGTGAAAACAAAACTTACCGAGATTTCGGCATCTGTCGCTGCATTAACGGCGCATTCTCTCAGAGACGAGGAATCTACCTCAACAAAAGCTGATAATGGTAGTCTATCAACTATCTTAATTTACTGGCTTAATATTGCTCTTGTAGGCCATACATTAACGACAAAATGACAAAATTAAGTGAAAAAATGAAAATTCTTGTTAACGAAAGGATGTAGTTTTGTAGTCGGGTTTAAAAACATTTTCATTGAGGAGTGCAGGTTATTTGGTGATGTCGTTATGAAATTAGTAAAGGCAAATGAATTGTAGGTCCTAATATTAATTTAATAATAATACCCTTATAATAATAATAATAATAATAATAATAATAGTAGTAGTAGTAGTGTAATAGCCTACATTAATGGGAAAAAAAGCCAATTATTGTCTTGGTAATACGCCATCAGCAATATTTTTGGCTATCTTCGATGCATGATACTATCGTCTATCGGCACAACACTAACTGGCACGGAACAGGGCAAAGTGGAGAAATATTGTCAGTGGCCTATGCTCCTTCTCGGAGTAACAGGCCTAAGGAAGTAATTAAGTAATGACTAACTGGTTAGCAAATCACAACTGTTTATGGGACATAAACCACTCTCCTTGTTTGTTTTTTCAGGGCAAATCATATTCCCCAGCCATCTACATCCTCTCAATTTCTCCCAAAGGTTTTTATGTTAAAAGGAATATAGTGTGTACATGCCCTTAGCCCAACAGCCCTTCTGTTCTATAATAAAGCATTCAAGTTTTAAGAAGGCTTCAACCTACACTATTTAGATACTCAGATACTTTAGATAACATTTTAAAGGAAGGTGATTTTGAACAGCTTTTCAATTGTCAATTTGCTGTTACATTTCAATCTATCTTTCAATCAAACTATATAAAATAATAAATACCTCTGAACAAACTCCAGGGTTGTGCTGGCTTCCACCTGATACTCTAGGTTGAATACATAGTAACAGGCGAAGAGAGCGGCCAAGGCAGTGGTGAAGTCAGCCAGGTGAGCACCAGGTGGGATTACGACCCTCCCCTCGATCGACAGCATCCATTTTTTTGCAGTCAGGATTGTCTCTCCTTAGTAAAGAGTCATTACAAAAATTATATTTCATAGCAATACATTCTATAAATGACTTGCTTCACATAAATGATTGTAAAAACAGGGCAGGGAGCATACATATCTCCCAAGCAGTGCATTAAGCAGCAGTAACTGGGTTGGTGATAGATAAACAGAAAGTGACACATACATAGCAAGCAATCTGAAATAGCAATAACGACATCAGAGATGGCTACTAAGGATGAGAGAGTACTCCGCATAACTTAAGTTTTTGACGTGACTGTGCTGTTCCTGACTGGTGCAGAGGCAGTGAATGACACGACACAAACTGCATTCACTAGTTTTTTCCAGACTAGACTTTCTTTGCTTGTGCCCTATATATTCAAAGGATTCGTTAACATCGAATGTGAAATTTACCGAGCATGATGATCCTTGGAGTGATGGGGAGAGACAGCTGGGCCTCTGCGTCTGTGGGAGTGGTAGTCACCTACGAATACCAGCAAAGATAAGAGTTACTTGAAACAAGCTAGACAGTATATTATCTCTAGGATAGAAAAAGCTTTTGGAAATTTGTTAAGGAAGCCATATTTTTTGTTGCTCCGATGGTTTGTGCATGTTTACACCCCTTGGAAATAAGAAAATTAACCAAGTACCACACTAACCTTATGCCAGGCTACATAAATTTTCTCTTAATTAAAATATTGTGCACACAGTGGACAAGAGTGACTTTACCCAGCATGCTCTACAAAAGAATTGAGATAGAAGCTTGCACCATGTGGGTTATAGTTTGAGGTGAGGTCTATCAATGAAAAAGTGCTAAACCACCAATAACATAAAGGTGCCCTCTAACAATATACCTGGCCTGAAACCCATTACGTCAAACTATTAACAATACAAACACCTAGGAAGACAGGATTGCCAGACGCAAACCTGCATTTACTTGAACCCAAGTACAAGATGGCATTGGAGGCTCACCAACCTGCAATACAATTTGGGGGGTGTAAAATGATTCACTCGAATCAGGGAAAATGATTCTTCTGCGATAAATGTGACAATTGCTGAAAACTTTAAATAAAAGATTTAAGTAATTAAGGAACTTACATCAGCAATGAGAAAAAGTGACTCCTCTTGCTCTTTGAAGTGTGCCAACATCACAAGCATCGCTGCTAGGCCATCAGTTCCTTCTCGGTCCTTCTTTAGGGCTTCCTTCAGAACAGCTCTTACTTCCTTCCTCCACCTTGTAATCTGACTACTGAAGAAATCCAGGAGTCTTTTACCCTTTTTGTCCAAATCTTTGCTCAGTCTTGTGTATAGTTCAACATTGGTGAGAGTGGTGAAGTGGGACAATAAAAACTTTTGTGAAAAGAGAAATGGCCACTCTTTACCCACATCCAGAATGCTTGGGGAAGGCTTTGCTTTGATGTATTCACGCTGTTTGGCATAAGTGATTGCCATTAGGTCTTCTACCCTTCCTCTCTCAGCGCCCTTGAGACCCTCTCGGCTGAATATATCCAACATCTCAAGCTTCTTTTCCTCTAATGATGCTGATGTTTCCCCATCTGGATAGTCCTCTGGCTGCCAACGAACACACCCATAACTGTCGACTCTTACACATGTAGCTACTGCTGGCTGGTCATCATCACCATCCTCATCTTCTCTCTGGGTGCGTTTGTGCTTCCTCAGACGGGAAAGAGTGTTGCCTCGATTCAAATATTCTACTCTGGTCTTGAGCTGATTTATAACGCTGAAATACCCACATCCAATTAGCTCCCCCTCTTCATTTTTGTCTAAAAAGCTATTTGGATATTTTTGAGTTATGGCTTTTGCCACTACCACGCACTCTCTGCGAGTAGGGTTCAAGGAATGCTCTCTCATTGCATCAACGGTGACTCTCATCAAGTGTCTGCGGTCATCCGGAGCTGGCCTCTCACCAGCATCTACTGCTCTTCTAAGAGTGGGCCTCACTTTGTTCCATGGCACCTCAAAACTGTTCACCCATGCAGAGATGGGACTGATGGGTGATATGGGGCATGTGCTGGAAGAGGCAACTGACAGTGGCTCAGGCAATGAAGGGCTCAGCTGGGGATTGGCAGGACCTGCATTACACACGTATGAGTGAAAGCACAGAATAGTCAGGTGAAAATCTAAAAAAAAAGGTTTCTCAGTGGTTTACAGTAGTATCAGATGTACTTAAAAACATACTAAAAGTTTACTAAAGTTTGACTCCAAGAAAGGCCCCATTTTCAAAATCTTTTAATCTAAATCTTTTTCTTTCAGGTGGGTCAATATAAGGTTAAACCTCAACAAAATTGATACAAAAGGTTTTTTTTATGGATTCTGGTACAAAATAACATACTAAAAATCTATTAAAATCTGACCTTGGGAAAAGGGTGATTTTCAAAATGGCCACCAAAATGGTTGCCAGGAGGTTGAAATGGCTATATCTCAATTACAAATCAGCCTAGATGGGTGATTTGAGGTCAACTGATGGTCAGAACAAACAAGAATATTATTGAAGAAATTATTATAGAAATATTTTTGATGATCTGCTTTTTTCAGCCGCATTGCAGGTGTATATTAAAATCAATGCGTTTTAATAAAGAGCAAATGCAATGCATGACTATGTGATCTGCATGGATGGGGGAATATGGGAAATATCTTAAATGGTTTTATATCTCATCAAGAGGTCATATGCTTTAACACCACTTAATCATCAGGCCATTTTCTCAAAATTGCAATGGGCCTACTGTCCTTCTCTAATGTATATCACAACATCAAAATTACTTGCAAAGTAAATTAATTTATTCAAATTGCATTAGAGGTAGCGTAAAATTGTATGTAGGAAAATTAAGACCGGTTTAAAATTATTTAAGACATAGAACTCAATACTTGAGTTAATTTAAGACTTTTAAGGCCTAAAATTTTGATTTTGAAATTTTACTTTTTTTTTGTACTTTTTAAGACCCCGCGGAAACCGTGTGTACACTAACATCCCCGAGGCCTACAAGGCCACACCACTCCCCCACCTGGGTCAGTCTGACCATCTTTCCCTGCTGCTGCTTATGAAGTCATAAATCTGTGATGAAAAACCTCCCATCTAATAAGCTGAAATCAGAGAATTTGGACTTTTTTTCTTTACAAAAATTATGACTGAATTATTGCTGATTAAATTTAATTATTAATTGTTGCAGCTCAACTAATATGTTAATTAAAACAACTGTAATCTCACCACCTTTCAAGGAATGAAGAATCTTTCTGCACTGAATGGGTGTGAGAAGATGTTTGATGTCATCTTCTTGAATGAACTGCAGATCATCTGGTCCTTCAACACCTACTTTCACCAGCTCATTGACCAAAGTTTCAAGTTTCGCTTCATCTAGCTGTGGTAGCACGGGCTGTATTGCCTTCTCAATAGAGTCCATTACTCATTCTTCTGAAACACAGAATGATGCAGAGCAACAAGATTAAGACCAAATTGATTATATACAGAAAGAGGGTAATAATCTGCAAGCTTGTCTACAGTCAAACACTGATACTGTGCTTCTGAGTTGCTTTGTAAGCAATAAACACCAAGATCCACAACAGGCACAGACTGATACTGCTGTACAGCAAAATGCACTGCTGACTCATTGATCAGTATCAACAGTATTTTCCCAAGTAGATACCCTGTGTCATTTTGGTCCACTACAACAGTCATGCCTCTTTTGTACAGAGTGCCTTTGAAAGTGACAGAGGGTGTTTCAATAGTGTGTTCTGGGCGGAGACCCTTGAGACTGACAGCTCTCTGAATGCCAATCTGGTACAGTTGGTCATCAAATTTACTTGGTTGGCCCATTTGCAGAGTTGGTGGAAATAAGCTACCAGCATGTAAATATGCTTGTAGCAACTGGTGTCTTTCTGCTAAGGTACTGCAGAGGTTTTTAAAGTTATGCAGTTTCCTTGCACACTGCTTAAAATATGAGTGCTTGCTTTCAAAGCGCAATGTCCACAACCTAATGAGGGGACCAAAATGAAGAATGAGTTCTGGGTAATGGACAAGATAGTGGTGTTTGGGTTTTAGTGTCTTTTCTGGGAATGTGTCAGTTCTTAGCTGGATGTATTCTTCAATGAGAATCTTCAGGTATGCTACTTGGTTGGTATGGATCTTGGGTGCACATATCAAATCCACAATTTCTCTGAGCTTTAAACACAACTGCCACACCTCGTCATCAAGTGGATTTTTGATTCGGTCTCCAACCAGAATAGGAAAGAGACGTAAGAGGCACCAGTTTTGAGCAGCATGCCCTCCCAGCTTCTCCCCATTAGTTTTGACCTCACATGGCTTGTTATTTGCATCACTGCCTAGGTATGTGAACTGTGATATAGTCCGATTCAGTTGACCATAGGTGAAGTGTTTGCCCACTGTCACTAAGTGCTTAATGTACATAGCAAGATCAACTGAAACAACCCCTTCAAATAGGTCATGACCCAGGCATGGAGGGAGTCCTGGCTGGCAAACATGATAATATTTCAACTGATTGAAAACGGAGTCAAACTTTATTCCACTGTTCATTTCCTGGTCTACCTGTGCCACACTGTTTTTGTAACTCTCTATGGTTCTTTTAGGACCAGATTTGCTGGGATCTGTTTGAAAAGACACTCTGTCTATGACACAGTACCGGCAAAAATGTGTGCTTTTACTGAAGTTTTCAGTAAACCCGCCAATACTGTGTGATCCCAGATTATCTCCAGTAATGGCAATCACAGAGCCTTTTATTTTCTCATCACCATATTCAATTCCATTTTCCTCCATTTCTTTTAAGTCACTGACTAAAGTGGAGAACACTTTTTCTTGTCCAAAAAATTGGAAATCCTCCTCTCTGCACAACATAACAAGTTGCATTGGATCAATGGAAGACCTGTTGTGTGGTGCAATCTCTGCAAGTGTCATGTACATAGCCAGTATTTTTTATGTTTTTTTCTGCCTGAGCCCAGTGGGTTCGCAACTTCGAAAGAATCCTGATACAAGATGACAGACAATGAAGATGGTGCAGCTCGTAAAAGTATATTCTCTTTAATGTTTCTACCATCTCTCACATCTTCCAGAACATCAGGAGTTGTTTCAGTGTCAGCTTTAGCTTGGGCATACTGCTCTTTAACAGAGTTCTGAGTGAGGAGTGACTTTATTGTATCCTTGATGGGCACGTACTGATAGAACCTCTCTTTGCCTTTAGCATCAATGCCCAAATAAGTCTTAGCTGGTTCAACATAGCTAAATCTGCTCTTAAAGAAGGTTTTACGGGTTTGATCGGTTCTAAACACCCCTTCGTTGCACATTTTCAGAAGGTTATCTTTTGAGAGATCATCAAGGAGCCTCTTAATATCACTTTCAGGGACATTCAGCTTTGTTAACTCTTCATGCATCCTAGACAAAAGATGAGTCAGACCAGTGTTGTGCACCTCTTGTATTTCCTCTATTAAGGTCTGAATTGTACTGGCTGGTAACAGCATTTTAGCCTGCATTCGGAGATAAAACATGGCCAGATTGTTCATAAAATCATCTGTGTCCACTTCATCATTTGTGTTATTATCGTCGTCAAAGGTTGTCTCAAAAGTGTGATCTAGTTCACTGTCTGCTGACATATTCAGGCAGGCACAGGTGATGTTAGTAGCACTGGTAGAACTTTGGCTAATACATGGAGAACTAGATATATTCTTGTGTTTCCGATTCAAGTGTGAGGCAAAGGATGAACGGACACGAAAATGTTTTAAACAATTAATATAGGGGCATGACACTTTTGTGCCATCTTTAAATGCCATTGAAGATGTTCACATAAGCTGGAAAAATTTGCTGACACATAGCTACAACCTTCAACAGTGCAAGCCAAATCCACTCCATCAATTTGCCTTTCAAGTCCTGGTTTAGCTGTCTTCTTGTGAAAGCGGTACATGTGGCTTTGAACGGCGCCACGTGTCACAAAAGTGGCCAAGCATTCTGCTATGCCACATGGAAATCTAAAGTTAGCTCGATTTCTGTGTATGCTCAAATGACGAACAAATGCAGTAATTGAAGCTGTGGTGAAATTACAGTGCTTGCATGAGTAATTCATTTTGATGGCAAGCTAACTAGTTATACTCCTAGCGCTAGCTGGATACCTGTGGCTCAGCACAGCCTGACAAGGGTGGCACAGAATTTTTTTTTTTTTATTTTGCTCCTAAAATGATAAAGTGATGGTAACATTAATTTACTTACTGATTTTCTGGAGTCCCGACAAGCATTCGGTGGAGGATCCGCGATTCCAGGATGGAAACTCCCGCAGAGGCCAAGGGCGGGAAAAAAATCACTCACTGTAGCACTAACGTTAACGGCTGTGGAGACGTCTCCGTAGGATCTCTCACTGATACGTTTTCGCTGAATTCCTCTCAAGAAAAAGTGAAATAAATCAACACAAAGACGAAAAAAATGAATATAATCAGAAAACAAAGTCTTGTGTAAAGAAACCGAAATTTGACTACTATTATTGATTATTCACGGAGCTATTCTGTCACTAACGAGTCAGAATTGCAAGTGCTGCGTTCGCGCTTTTCCCCAAAGATTCTAGAGCTTTTTAGACTGGGTAAACCCCGCCCACTCTGCTGGCTATCTCGTTTAGTTTTTGATAGTTACCCAGCAGCTGTCTGGCTAATTTTTTAAATTTGGCTGTATGAATAATTCACAAAAAGATTACCGATTGTCTCCAACGCCAATTGTTGCACATTAAAGTATAAAAATAGATTTAATTTCGCTAGCTCAACACAAACATTGGCCAGAGTGAGATCCAATTAAAACTGGTGTTGTTACCTTGTTGAATCGATTGGCCGATCACGTTATTCGTTGAACCGGTGTCATTCTGAAGCTATGAGTCTACAATGTAACTAAACATATGACACATAAATGTAAAAGCAAAAAAGCTATTCAAACGTAATATTATTATTAAACATGATATCGATAGAGAAGTGAAGTGGCACCTTTGCTCTTTTCATTTTATTAAACTCATTTTTTATTTATTTATTCCTTTTTCTCTAGGTATGGTTTTCATGTGATCAGTTAAACATTGTAAAATGTTCATTATATACTCTTATTATATAGTCTGAACATTTCTCTTGATATTATGTTAAAATGCATATAATCATTACAAAAGTGTTCTCCATTCCAGAGTAAATGTGGTTTGATAGAGACAATATTTTTTAGCATGGATGTAACTGTAATTTTTTTTTAACAATGTCAGACATACAAAAAAATATTTAGTAGTGCCTTTTTTAAAAAAAAAAGTAATGGCAAGACCATGGTACATGTAAACAGAACAAAAGAGTAGTACTATACTCTGTTTTTTTTTTTTTTTTTTTTTACGTCATTTATTAGTTTTATACTTTAGGCATTTCTGTATATTTTGGATCACGTTTAATGTGTTTCAGTGAAGTTTATGTACATTTATTTATAAAATTAATGTTGTATATTGTTGCATAGTTGCATTGTAGACTCATGGCTTAAAAATTCAACGAATAACGTGATTGGCCAAATCAATTTAAAAGGTAACAATACAATCTTTGATTGGATCTCACTCCGGCCAACGTTTGTGATCAGCTAGCGAAATTAAACCTATTTTTATACTTTAATGTGCAACATGTGGCGGTGGAAACAATCGGTAATCTTTTTGTGAATTATTCATACAGCCAAATTTAAACAATGATCCTCATTGGATAAATGTATGAAGCCCATTTCCGCCAGTGAAAGAAAAAAAAGATAAAACTTAGGTTGTAAAATACAAATCCCATGGTACGCCAGAGTTAAAAGAAAGATAAGATAAGATAAAAAAGGAAAAATACAGTAGTTTACTTTGCTATTTACAGTACTATAGTGGCTATATTGTGATTTTTTTTACAGTAATGCTTTGACTACTGTGATTTCAACTGTAATGCTTAGACTACTGTAATTTTGTCATGTGGACAAGGTTTTACTGTGAACTTCACAACATTCTACTGTAAAAATCATATACAGTAATGTTACTGTGAAATCTAAAGTAAATAACTGTAGATTTCACAGCCATTTTTTACAGTGCAGTTAAGGGTAAAAAGGCCACATATCAAAGAATGTTTATTTTTTAGAGTCTTACTTCACACAAACTCTTTGTGGCTCTTATATGCAAACTGAATAACAGATGATGTAACAGTCTAACAGATGTTTTAAAAAGTTAATGTGTTAAGTTCATGAGACATCCTGAGTCCTGCTGCCTCTGCACTAACGTTACAGTAACATCTCATGTCACAAGAAAATCACCAATCATTGAACATGTCAATCATAGCCCTATGAAATCCGTTTAATTTTTTCCCAAATTCCATTTAATTTTTTTCCAAATTATGTTTTTTCCATTTTAATTTTTCTGAATTAATTCTTTTTTCTATTTTAATTTTTCTCAACTACTTTTTAATGGTTAAATTGTATTGTATTAATCAAAAAGCATGTCTAATTAATTAAAATCAGGAAACTTATACATTTTCACATCAATTTATTAAAAGTTTAACCAAAATTACATGTTTAGGGACCTATGAAATGTTTTATTGTTTCTTCACCTATGTTTTATTGTTACCTAATTCTGTGTTTTAGCGTGTCCAATTATTTTAATGCATAAAACAACTTAATTTATTAATTTTCTTTTGTTAAAATAGCCTTATGAAATATATTTTTCCCCTTAGAAATTCTGTTGTGTATATACATTTTTCTTTATCATATGAGAACATAAAACATCAATTTAATTTTTCTTTTAATTATTCAAAATTAAGCAAACTTACGGGATTTACTATTAAAAATTATAGTAGTATTAGTAGTAGGCTATGTACATTCTGCTGAAAAATATGCTAGTAATACATTTCTGGCAAATACTTGTCTTTAAATTAAACCGGATTTTTATTTTGATGGGTTACCGTGAATACCTTTACAGTTCTGTGTACGTCATGTGACGCTAGTTTTACTCAAATCAAATGGTCAAATGCTCATGAAGTGACTCTCAGAGCAGTTCTGGAGATGTTGTTCATATGTTCACATCCTCATTTAGAGAGATGACAGACGATGAAATCACAGCGAGCATTGCACGCTTCCGTGTGTGTAATAAACGAAGCCGCACTTCTGCACCATTCATTAACACAGACACGCATAACATGCAGGATTCATATTTAAATATACTATTCCAGCTTAATATTTACAGATACTAGTCCATATCATGATTTGATGTAAGTGCAATGAACTACTTTTTATTAATTCATTCAAAATTGGACAAATTCTGTGACATTCCGCGTTAAACTGTAAATTCCGTTTTTATGACTTGATTCCACGATTCCGTCCGTGTTTTCTGGGGCCCTACAATATCAATTTAAATAAATATTAACATACAGTAATAATCATGAAATATTTTGATTGGGACTTGAGTGGGCTCGTTAATAAGTTAGATTCCTAATATGTTCGAGTCCGAGTCAATACCGAGTCAAAATGCACATGAGTCTATGACAAGACCATTAAAATATGGTCTTGAGACCGAGTTCAAGACCGAGTCAGAGTCTCGAGTACTCAACACTGTACCAGAGCCGGCGCCAGCGCAGCAGTGATGAGGGGGCATCTGAAGTGACGAAAGGGGGCGATGAAATACCACAGAGCAAAAGTTAAAAAAAATTATAATAATAAAATAATAATAATTATAATTATAATAAATAACAGTGAAAGCTAACACCATGTTTCCTGATGATATCTCCCAAGGGTAACATATAAAGCGTGAAGAGTAGCGGCCCTAGTACTGAGCCTTGAGGTACTCCATACTGCACTTGTGATCAATATGATACCTCTTTATTCACTGCTACGAATTGATGGCGGTCATATAAGTACAATTTAAACCATGCTAATGCACTTCCATTAATGCCAACAAAATGTTCTAGTCTATGCAATAGAATGTTGTGGTCAACAGTGTCGAACGCAGCACTAAGATCCAATAGCACTAATAGAGAGATACAACCACGATCAGATGATAAGAGCAGGTCATTTGTAACTCTAAGGTCACAATAGTGACCAGAGGGATAACATTAAATTTAGATATACAATTTAAATCTAATTGCAGTTGCTAGTGAAAATGACAATAAAATGTTGACAAAATATTGCACTAAATAAAAAATTCTAATGTTACAAAAAAATTACAATAATGATGTTGTAATACTCTAAGCATTAATATAAATATATATATATATATATTAAAAAAAAAAAAAAATATATATATATATATATATATATATATATATATATATATATATATATATATATATATATATATATATATATATACATAATCTCAGTGTCAGGAACTGATGGCCCATTCTGTTCCAGCAAGACATCTCATTAAATTCTTTACCCTTATACATTTGTCTACTATACTTGATACATGATCCCTCCATGTAAGTCTTGAGTCAACACCACACCAAGAAATGTACAATTTCTTTAACCCTTTCCAAATTCCTACCAAACAGCTCCAGTTTTATACTATCATCTATTTTCTTCCTAGTAAAAAAACATAAACTTAGTCTTCTCAATAGAGAATCTAAAACCCCATTTCCTTCCCCAATCTTCAACTAGAGTTAGAGCTTCCTGTACCTTCTTCAGAGTATATTTCACATTTTCCCCCCTTTTCCATAAGCTACCATCATCTGCAAATAATGACTTTCCAATTCCTGGATGAACATTAGAAAAAACATCATTAATCATTATGTTGAACAGCAATGGACTAATAACACTACCTTGAGGTGTCCAATTTTCTACCAAACACCTTCTAGATTTCTCTATCCCTATATTTACCTGAATACTTCTATTACATAAAAAGTCCATTACCCAATTAAACATATTTTCCCCAATTCCTAGCATATGTATTTTAATTAAAAGACCTTCTACCCATAGCATGTCATAAGCTTTTTCCACGTCTAAAAATACTGCCACAACAGTCTCTTTCTTTTTCTGTGCTTTTCTTATTTAATCCTCAAGACATATGATTGAATCAATAGTACTTCTCCCCTTTATAAAGCCGATGTGACAATAAAGTACATTAATCTTTCATTCACCAATCTTTCCATTAATTTACCTAAATGAGAAGTTAAAGCTATTGGCCTTTAATTTGCTGGATTACTAGCATCTTTTCCCTGTTTTCTTATAGGAACAATAACTGTCTCCTTCCATCCTGTAGGAATCTTTCCTTCCTCCCAAACTTTATTAAATACATTTAAAACCTTCTGTATTCACTTATCGCTTAAATGTCTTATGTTATAGCAAATTTTATCTTTACCAGGAGCTGAATTCATGCACTTGATAAGTGTAAGAATTCAGCTCCTGGTAAAGATGAGATTTGCTATAACATTTCTTAACTCTCTCATTGTAAATGGAACATTATATGTATCCTCTAATTTTTCTGTCTTTTGAATATCCTCAGCATATAAGCTCCTTGTTTCTTGCCTACCCCTTCTTTCTTCTTCTGATAGATTACTGGAACTATGTACCTTACTCCGAGTATTCACCATCATTTCAGCTTTCTCTAGATTTGATATAGCCAACTGCTCTTCATCTGAAAGGATTGGATAATTCCACTCTCTTCTATTACCTTCCATTTTCTTGATCATTCCCCATACATCATTTATATTAATATTACTTCCAATTGTGTTACAATAATCTCTCCAGTATGCTCTTTTCCTTTGCCTTATAATCCTTCTCACTACTGCCTGTGCTTGTTTATACTCAGTCATATGTTGAAAGATATGAGTTCTTTTCAATCTTCTAAATGTTCTGTTCCTTTCCCTAACTATCTCTTCACATTTACCACTCCACCATGGAACCGATTTTCTTACTAATTTTGGTGAACTACTTGGTATTGCAGTTATCGCAGCCATATAAATACTGTCTCAACTCCATTTAATTTATTTCAACATCATTTGTTTCTTGGACTGATCTAATATACAAATCACTTGTTTCCCTACATCTCTCACAGTCTGCCTTTTTTTGAAAATTCACCTTCTATAATCTTCTGTACTCAACCTTATATAAACGTTCAGCTTACATATAATTGTGTAGTGATTACCAAAAGTGCTTCCTCCATACACTTCCCACTCAGACTTTAGAGCCATTCTACTAGACAAAAATGTAAGATCTAATATTGACTCTTTACCAGATCTAATATCAATCCTAGTCTTTCTACCATCATTAAAACTAAGTTCTTATTATTCATTACCTCCTTAATCACCTGTCTATTGTTGTATGTCTTATCCCCTCCCCACAATGTATTGTGGCCATTAAAATCTCCACACTATACAACATTATCCTCATCCTGACCTTCTATTTCCTCTAGTTCCTTTACTTCTAACTGTTTACAAGGATTATAATACTTTATTATTATGATTTTCTTTTTATCTGCCCATATTTCTAGTACCACATATTTTTCCCTGTACCCAACACCCTATAGGGTACACCTTCCCTTATAAAGGTAGCACAGCTCCCACCACTCCCACCGTCTCTATCTCGTGTGATGACAATATAGTGTTACGTGTTTAAAGATGTTAAACGGGATGATTACGCAACACTTGCGTGAGTTACTGTTGCCATGTGAGTAGGGTTGGGAATCGTTAGAAATTTTCCGGTTCCGGTTCCACCTAACGGTTCCGGTTCTGATTCCGGTTCCATTAAAATCATTAAACAATTATTAAGAAATAGTGGTAAGGAAAAATGCACAATACTCAACTACTCAATGCTCAATACTGTTTATTACTTACTCTCAACTTAATTTAAAGGTTGGCTTGGCAATGTCAAAATGCAACATATATTACAGTGTAAAGATCTTCATAAGTAGGGTGGGGTATTTTTTTTAATTTTCTGGTTCGGCTCCTGGTTTCATTTAAATTTTTTACTATTTTACCTTCACTGAATGAAGCGTTGCTGGAAGGTAGTAAGTAATGCTGAGTAATGCTAGTCCATCAATCAGCATGTGTTTCAAAGTTGATGTTTTTTACACTATCTATAACGTTTTGCTTTTCAAGCAGGAATAAGCTTGTTGGCCAAATAGTCCCTTGAGGGCTGAGACACTTGTTAATTTCCCTTAATTAATGAAATATAAACGGTTAAACGTATACACACTCTCCATAAAGTCTCTATTTTACAAATAATAATGCAGTCAGGAGATGGTGTGATGCAATGAGTGGTTTCCACATTTTTAAACATTTAAAATGCATTAAAATAAATATTTTCTATCACTTTGTTTATCACTCTTGAAATGACCTGTACACTAAATAATCTAACCCTCATACTTGCTTAACAATAGCAGTCTATTTATTTAGTGGTCCAAGTTGAAGCCAGTATGTATATTAATGACAATATGGGACAAATATAATGTCATTTAGTGGCGGCAGGTGCAGCGCGCTGCCATTAGATGTACAGTCAGACAAAACGATGAGCACAGTTATCAAAGGCGCGAGTGCACATACAGTCGTGGGAAACAATGTGTTCGGCAATAGAGCATCACAGTCCCGCCCACAGCCCGAGAGAGCTTTGGTGCCGGAAGTAAATTTCCCATTCATTTCTCCCATTGACTTTCGGAAAAATCCGTATCTAAAGAGTTTTAGAGCATGTCTGAGTATAACCAGCTACGGCTGAACTCATAAGCATACAACATATCATTTAGAGTGAAAAAAGTAAGAGAAAATCCAAAAAAAGTCAAAGGTACAAGACTGTGTACATATTTTCATTTCAAGCGAAGGAACTACTCATACCATAAACCACCGCGCCTCACTGAATTCGACTGAAGCCACAACCGCGAATGAACGAGCCTTTTGAGCGACTTCCAAATCTGACGACGGTCGTGTTTGAAAGCGGTTAACGATAATGTCAGCAACATGGTGCAGTGCTTTGTACCTGACTGCAGTCACCGCTCAGTAGTCAACACATGTCGTTGCCATTACACAAATGTTCAGTAAATGGACAAAAAGGTATGCCTAGGTTAAATATTGTTTTGACAGTGGGATCATAAAATGCTTGATATGACTCATACCGTATGAAGGCTACAGTAGCCTAGCTAAAGTGGACGATAATGCTAACTAACGTTACCAACCTCCCTGCAAAACTCACCAAAACTTTGTAGGTCTTGTCCCTCATGCTGGCCCTTACAAAAGCCACAAGCTGACCCTCGGACACGCTACACTCAACTAACGTTACATGACCCTATCTAAGGTGGTTTTCACCCATTTGAACACTTGTTTTCCTCCTTGAAAAAAGCCATCATGGCAGCCAAGGAGCACATGATTGCACTGATAAGTCTACCGTGCAAAAACGCAACACAGGTTTTTATTTTATTTAATTTTTTTATTAATGATCTTCAGTCTTCACGGACCTTCGCGGGGTTTAACCAGACAGTTACACAAGTTCCACCAATCAGATGCATCACTGTGGGATTGTGGGATTGTTTAGGATTTTGGGTAATGAAGTAATTATCCAAGACATCGCGAATAAAAGGCATTTATCTCAAAACAAGTTTAGTGCCCCATGAACTTTTGGCGTTTATATGAGCATATACTATCGCTTAGTACAGCCGTAGCTGGTTTTAAGTCTACCATGTATGGTTACGTTTTTATGGCTTATTTCCCAAATGTCAATGCAGAAATTGTATTGAATTTTTACTTCCGGCACCGGCTGTCAATGTCAATGTCAATGTCACCTTTATTTATATAGCGCTTTAAACAAAGTACATTGCGTCAAAGCAACTGAACAACATTCATTAGGAAAACAGTGTCAATAATGCAAAAATGATAGTTAATGGCAGTTCATCATTGGATTCAGTTATGTCATCTCTGTTCAGTTAAATAGTGTCTGTGCATTTATTTGCAATCAAGTCAACGATATCGCTGTAGATGAAGTGTCCCCAACTAAGCAAGCCAGAGGCGACAGCGGAAAGGAACCGAAACTCCATCGGTGACAGAATGGAGAAAAAAACCTTGGGAGAAACCAGGCTCAGTTGGGGGGCCAGTTCTCCTCTGACCAGACGAAACCAGTAATTAAATTCCAGGCTGCAGCAAAGTCAGATTGTGCAGAAGAATCATCTGTTTCCTGTGGTCTTGTCCTGGTGCTCCTCTGAGACAAGGTCTTTACAGGGGATCTGTATCTGGGGCTCTAGTTGTCCTGGTCTCCACTGTCTTTCAGGGATGTAGAGGTCCTTTCTAGGTGTTGATCCAGCATCTGGTCTGGATACGTACTGGATCCGGGTGACTGCAGTGACCCTCTGATCTGGACACAGACTGGATCTGGTGGCCACGTTGACCTCGGAACAAGAGAGAAACAGACAAATATTAGCGTAGATGCCATTCCTCTTATGATGTAGCAAGTACATAGGGTGTTATGGGAAGTGTTTCTGGTTCCGGTTTACCTAATTAATGCAGCCTAAAAATCCTTTAACGGATTTGGATAATAAAAGCATATTAGTATGTTATGTGTATGCCAGGTTAAAGAGATGGGTCTTTAATCTAGATTTAAACTGCAAGAGTGTGTCTGCCTCCCGAACAATGTTAGGTAGGTTATTCCAGAGTTTGGGCGCCAAATAGGAAAAGGATCTGCCGCCTGCAGTTGATTTTGATATTCTAGGTATTATCAAATTGCCTGAGTTTTGAGAACGTAGCGGACGTAGAGGATTATAATGTAAAAGGAGCTTATTCAAATACTGAGGTGCTAAACCATTCAGGGCTTTATAAGTAATAAGCAATAATTTAAAATCTATGCGATGCTTGATAGGGAGGCAGTGCAGTGTTGACAGGACCGGGCTAATATGGTCATACTTCCTGGTTCTAGTAAGAACTCTTGCTGCTGCATTTTGGACTAGCTGTAGTTTGTTTACTAAGCGTGCAGAACAAGCACCCAATAAAGCATTACAATAATCTAACCTTGAGGTCATAAATGCATGGATTAACATTTCTGCATTTGACATTGAGAGCATAGGCCGTAATTTACATATATTTTTGAGATGGAAAAATGCAGTTTTACAAATGCTAGAAACGTGGCTTTCTAAGGAAAGATTGCGATCAAATAGCACACCTAGGTTCCTAACTGATGACGAAGAATTGACAGAGCAACAATCAAGTCTTAGACAGTGTTCTAGTTTATTACAAGCAGAGTTTTTAGGTCCTATAATTAACACCTCTGTTTTTTCAGAATTTAGCAGTAAGAAATTACTCGTCATCCAGTTTTTTATATCGACTGTGGGCGGGACTGTGATGCTCTATTGGAATCAATGTGCTCAGTAATTAAAGAGGCAGGGAGGCGTGTCTGTTATTTGGTTCGTGACATCCTTTACGGCAGCGGTTCTCACCTGATTCAGATAATCAGCTCGTTAGAATTGAACTCCGTGCATGAACTGTGTTCCAATTGTTCATTGCACCCTACTCCCTGAGCAGGGGAAATCTGTTGAAGTTTACCTCACATCGAAACATGCATTCACTGATTTGTGCTGTGCAGCGTCTTTAAACATGGGCAACTGTGACATCATATACCTCTGTAAATCAATACAATTTAAATTCACGTCTTGCACACTTCAATGCACTTTATAGCTATGTTCGCTTCGAACTGGAATCATGGCTGAATATCCTGTGATGTCCACTTTGCAGGGCACTTATGTTCGAAAAGAACAAATGTCTGAAGCGCTAAGAGAAACGTTCAAAATGTGCAGAGCAGTGGGGCGCGAGGACTGCAATTGAGAACCGCTGCTTGACGGGAAACGCTGAATATTCAGAACAGCGGCGCAAGGCTGCTCACAGCGCTTGGTCACGTGTTGCATCAGAACTGTTTTCGGAACCGAAACTTATGCTGAGTCCCAATTCGCATACTATCCGTCCTAAATAGTATGCGAAACTAGAATTAGTACGTCCCAAATCGTAGTATGTTGAAAAGAGTATTCCAAAGATACCCGGATGGTCTACTATTTCCGGTTAGAATTCGAAGTGCAGATCAATGCACACTCTAAGTGCTAATATTGCCCACAACCCATTGCGTGCGGGAGGGAGGAGCTTTGCAGTGATGTAAACATGGCAGCCTGATGCAGCAGCGGAGATGCGCCCTCAGCTTTTAAGTGTAAGAATTCAAATGTTTAACCCTAATTAAAGTTATATTTTATTGTCTCATAATATTATTGGGTTTATGTTGTGCTAAAAAAGTACCGTGTTTATCTTGTAGGGTCCGATGAAGATACTGAGCGCCTCATTAACTGGCGCATTGCCAATGATGCCCTTTTCACAGGAAAAAGAAACGCGGCAATCAAAGGTTTTGAGTAAGTAGCGGTCATTGACATTTGTATGCTTTTGTAGATGCTGTAGTAATTGGTATTTTACTTTATTTGTTATGTGTCATAGGCTTATATATTTGCTGTTATATTGTGTAAAAAAAATTATCCATCGGATGTAGGAAAAGTCTGTCCCAATGTCTATCCCTCTGATTTGTTATAGAAATATTATAGTGAGTAATTAAATATACATCCACTGTACAACTCCTGTAAAATGTTCCTCTGGGTTTTTTAGTCCAAAGGTGTGCTCAGTAGGAGAAATGATATTGATGTGTGTTTACTTAAATAGCTCTAGAAAGGAGTAAGTTAGTGTGAAAATAATTGAGCTCTAAACACTCTCATTTAATGTCTGTCTTATTACTATTTTAGGGTGTACAAGTGATACTCATAGGTTTTAACTTAGTAACACATGTTCTGTGTTTGCTTTATAAATTCAAAAGCTTCCAATGGTATTGTTGTGAATAACTTGTAAATGTGCTTGCTGTGTTCTCTTTTGGGTCCACAAGAGCCTTCGTTCATCAAAGCGACCTGCTGGGAAAGGTTTCAGCGGCACGGGTTAAGAAAAAGTGGGAAAATCTTAAGCAAAAGTACAAAGTAAGTAAATGTGATGTATGTTGTCTTCTATTTTGCCTTAAATATAAATAATTAGTTAAATAAAATGTAAGTAATTGTAAGTCTTTTTCCCACAAATGTTATAGGATCTTAAGTGTCCACAGTCAGGGGTCAGCACAGAGGGAGGGAAACTGACAGCCGCATCCTGGAAGTGGTATGGGGTGATGGATGCTGCATTAGGCTCAAAGCCATCCATCACCCCACCAGTATTAATACAGTCTGGTGACCAGGATGAGGCTGTTGGTCCCTCTGTTCCTGGCCCTTCTAACATTGGAGGCACAAAAAGGAAGAGAGGGTCAGGAGAGAGTGAGCTTCTTTCCTATTTGAGAGAGCTGGAGGAAAGGGAGGCTAAGAGAGAGGAAGAGGCACAGCTGTGAGAAGAAAGAAGAGAAAGAGAGTTTGAAGAGAGGGAGAGAAGAAAATAGGAAGAGAGGGAGAGAAGAAAGGAGGAAGAGAGAAGAGAGAGAGAAGAAGAAGCCAGAAGGAGAGAAGAAGAATTTAGAGTGAGAATGGAGATGAGGGATGAGGAGATGAGAAGAGATGTAGCAGCTAGGGAAGAGAGGCTCCTTAATTTGATGGAGGTCCTGACCAAATCTTTAATTAATAAATAATTGTAATTAATTAATTAATCAGTTTGTATAAAGAGTTAATCAGTTATTATAATGAATTAATAAATTAATCAAATTGTAAATTAAGACCATCTCTGGTATGATTTTCCATTCTTTTTGAGTGATTATGGTATTAATTCGTTCCGTCTTAAATTATATTCCAGGAACAAAAATATGACCATTCTTTAATTCTGCAGTAAATGTAAAATCCATTGATAATATACATTTTATATATACTAGTGCAAAAGGCCTGTGCAAAATCAGTTTTTGAGTGTGTTTTTAGTAATTGTTGGTTTGGTGTGTTTGAGAGCTCATTGATACAATTACACAGCAAAAGTTCTGAGACATTTTTATTTGTCTATGGTAGAAAGCAAATACTGATCCTGACATAATGGCATAAAATAAATGTGGAAAACTGAGTAAAAATATAATATTCAGAAATAAACAGTATAGCTGATTTAATGTTAAGCTAACAGAGTCTTTATGTCAGAATGTTTTTTTTTAAACCACAACTTTTCTTTTACAGATACAACCCTCTAATGTCAGAATGTTTATTTTAAACCACAACCCTCTAAAAATGATATATTTAACGATATCATTTGCATTTCTCATCCAAACAACGCCATCTCAAACTTGGCACTGCACTTACTCGTGCCCGTAGCAAGACACCTGTCAAGTTTGAAATCCCTCGGACTAAAGGTTCGACAGACATACAGACGTTTGTATAATTTTTATATATTTATATATATTATGACATATATTTAGTTATACCATCTGTTGCAGTCCAATGAATGCAGAATCTGAAAGGGTTAATATTAAAATTAATTAGCACTGTATTCAGTTGTTGACAATTGATTGAGTTTATGAAAATCAGTATAGCATTTATGAACAAATTTGATTGACAAACTACACAGAGTATTGTTTTTCATATATAGTAAACATCTGAAATCAAGGGTTGAGTAGTGGTTGGAGAAGCAGCCAGGACAGGAGGAGGTAGTGATTATTTGTGGAGGGTGAGTCATTTTTAAATTCTCCCAAATCCATAGGATTTAATTTTTTCTTTCTGGCTACAATTTTGCAGACGATTTTAGAGCTAATTTAATATAATGAAAACTCATGACTGTTACGGATCACTCGGAGACAGAGGAGTAACAGGTGAAAGATGGTATTTATTGAATGGACACAAGCAGAGGAGCGGGAAGTGAGGAGTGGATGGGTGTTGGGATCCGTGCCGGGAAGGAGGGGACCACACACATGCACCGTGGGGCTTTAGGAGGATCCTGGAGGTAATCCTTGGAAAGAAGATGGAAGAAGAGTCTTCGGAGGTTATCCTTGGAGAGAAGGTAAAGATGAGTTAGTCCTAATAGTTAGCGCAGGAATGATCTTGTCGCGAACGTGACCGGACAATGACTGGGTGCGTGTGTGTGGCTTTTGTGGTGCTGTGGTGGATGGTAGGTGATGTGGATCAGGTGGTGATGATTAGTATTCAGGTGAGGGTGTGCGCCGTGATTGTGTGGAGGTGGAACCTGGCGTGTTTGTGACAGTACCCCCTCCCCAGGGCCCGCTCCTGAGGGCCGGGGACCCCGACGTCGTGGTGGGCGTCCTCTACCCCTGGGAGCTGGTCGGTTGGGGTGTCTTGAGTGGAAGGTATCCAGCAAGGAGGGGTCCAAGATGTCGTTGCGTGGGACCCAGGAGCGTTCCTCTGGACCGTATCCTTCCCAGTCCACTAGGTACTCAAGCTGCCCACCACGCCGCCAGGAGTCCAGCATGTCCTTGACCGAGTAGGCTGCGCCGTCATCTAGGAGGAGAGGAGGGGGGGCTTCCGTCTCGCCAGGTTCTGTGGAGGGAAGAACAGAAGGATGGTGAGGTTTCAGGAGTGAGACATGGAAAGTGGGGTGAATCCGGTACTCGGGAGGAAGTTGCAGTTTGTAGGTGACCGGATTGATCTGCTGAGTGATAGTGAACCCAGACCCTCTCGCTCTCCCGGAACCAATAGTCGACCGGGGGAACGTCAGAGGGCTCTCCAGACCAGGGAAACAGGGGTGGCTGGTGGCCGAGTACGCACTGGAAGGGTGTGAGCCCGGTGGTGGGTTGACGGAGGGAGTTCTGTGCGTACTCGGCCCACCCCAGGAATTGGTTCCAGGAGTTCTGGTGGCCGTGACAGAAGGTACGGAGGAAGCGTCCAATCTCCTGGACCTTCCTTTCCGTCTGCCCGTTGGACTGCGGGTGGTAGCCGGAGGACAGGCTGATGGCCACACCTAGGAGGGAGTGAAATGCTTTCCATACCCAGGAGACGAATTGGGGGCCCCGATCCAACACTATGTCCTCTGGAATGCCGAAGTACCTGAAGACATGGTTAAACATCAGTTCTGCCGTTTCCATGGCAGTGGGGAGACCCTTCAGAGGAAGAAGACGACATGCTTTAGAAAATCTATCCACAACAATCAGAATACATGTGTTATTATCAGAGGGAGGAAGGTCGGTCATGAAATCCACTCCCAGGTGTGACCACGGGCGGTTGGGGACGGGCAGAGGATGGAGTTTGCCAGATGGTAGATGGCGAGGACTCTTGGACATGGCGCAGCTGTTACATCCACTCACGTACCTTCTGACATCCGAGGCGATGTTGGGCCACCAGAAGCGTTCCCGTAGCAACGAGAGGGTTTCATTGACCCTCGGGTGACCAGTGCCAAGTGGTGTATGGGTGGCGTGGATGAGAGGAGTGTGACGTGTCCTAGGGATGTACTGGTGTCCTGGTGGACAACCAGGCAGAGCGTTGGTATGAGTTTCGGCTAAAGGTAGGGTTTCAGCAGACCAAGTGATAGGGGCAACTATAACCTTGTCTGGGAGGATGGGTTCGGGGTTCTCAGACCTCTCCTCGGGTGAGTAGCATCTGGACAGAGCATCGGCCTTAACATTCTTTGCCCCAGGGCGGTAAGTGATGGAGAACTGGAAGCGGGTGAAGAATAGCGCCCAGCGGGCTTGTCTGGGGTTGAGTCTCTTGGCTGCCCTAAGGTATTCCAGATTTTTATGGTCAGTGAGAACTTGAAAGGGGTGTTTGGCTCCCTCCAGCCAATGTCTCCACTCCTCCAGGGCAAGCTTGATGGCAAGTAGCTCCCTGTTGCCAATGTCGTAGTTTACCTCCACCGGGTTGAGCTTCCTGGAGAAGAAGGCACATGGATGGAGGCGGCTGGGCGTCCCCTGCTGCTGAGACAGGACCGCACCCACTCCGGTGGTATAGGCGTCCACCTCCACGACGAATGGTAAATCAGGGTTAGGATGCACGAGGAGTGGGGCAGTCGAAAAGGCCAGCTTCAGGGCCTGGAAGGCTTCGGTGGCGGCAGGAGTCCATGACAGGGACTTGGGCTTCTGACGAAGGAGGTTGGTTAGAGGACTGGTGATGGTACTAAAGTTCTGAATGAATCGTCTGTAGAAGTTTGCGAAGCCAAGGAATCACTTTAGTTCCTTGATGGTGGTTAGATTATTAGGTTAGGTTAGATGCCAGATGGCACATTCACATTCATAAACATTTCTAATGTAATTTTACTTTACACCAAAATTTGAGCCTCATCTCAATGTCGCAGCAGAAATTGAGACTCATCAGACCAGGCAACATTTTTCCAATTTTCTATTGTCCAATTTTGGTGAGTCTGTGTGAATTGTAGCCTCTATTTCCTGTTCTTAGCTGACAGGAGCAGCACCCGGTGTGGTCTTCTTCTGCTGTAGCCCAGCTATTTCAGGGTCAACGTGTTATGTGTTCAGAGATGGTATTTTGCTTACCTTGGGTGTACCAAGTGATTATTTGATTTACTGTTGCCTTTCTATCATCTCTGCCCATTCTCCTCTGACCTCTGACATCAACAAGGCATTTTTGTCCACACAACTGTGTCACTGGATATTTTCTCTTTTCGGACCATTCTCTGTAAACCCTAGAGATGGTTGTGTGTGAAAATCCCAGAAGATCAGCAGTTTTTTAAATACTTAGACAAGCCCGTCTGGCACCAACAACCATTTCACGTTCAAAGTCACTTAAATCCCCTTTCTTCCCCATTCCGATGCTCGGTTTGAACTTCTGCAAGTCATCTTCACCACATCTAGATTAATAAATGCATTGAGTTACTGCCATGTGATTGACTGATTAGCAATTTGTGTTACCAAGCAATTTAACAGGTGTAACTAATAAAGTGGCCGGTAAATGCATATATATATACACAACAGTTGGTTATATTTTTACAGTACAATTGTAATTATTGATTTACAGCCTTCCTGTTAGCAACATTGGTGTTATACAATAATGGTTTGTCTGATCATATGCCTGTTATTTTTAAGGTTTCGTTGCCATGCAAACCAGTAATAACTCAGTCTGGTGTAATTTGTTCTCGTTGCATTACAGCTTCTACGGCTGGTGAATTTCTGATGTTTATAATTCTTCCTCATTTGAGAACTTGATTGAGTTTCCTTATCCTGCTGTTGGCCCAGATTAGCTGTTGATATTGTTTAATTCTTTTCGTTCAGATATTTTGGATGAGGTTGCTCCATATAAAGTTAGGAAATCTAAGTTTAATTCACCACCATGGCTTAATAATCATGCGTGTGCGATTAGGCAGGAATGCAGGAAGGCTGAAGGGAAAGGGAGAAAGGAGAAGTTACAGGTTTTTCTTCACATTTTGAGGCAATGGTTTTCAGATTATCAGGCTGCTTTGAGAATTGTGAGACAAAATTATTTTTCCAATGTCATTGCACAGAAATGTGATGGCCCTATAGCCCTCTTCTCAACTATTAATAGACTTCTTAATCTCAATCAATGTTTTGGTTTGACAATAATTTTTTTTGTGGAAAAAAATGGGATGATTAGATCTTATTTTCCTACACTGTTTGTTGAGCCTGTGGTAATGTCAACTTTCATCAAGAGTTTCAACCTATTTGAGCAGGTATCATTGGCCCAAGTTAAGGACATCATTATTTGCTTAAAGCCGACTTCTGGTGATTGTGATGTAGTTCATTTACGTCTTCTCAAGGAGATAGCGGATGTCAAAATTACCATGCATCTCAAAGATTTTTAGAAAAAATTATTTGTTCATAGTTAATGTCTTTTTAGAGAAGAATGAGGTCTTAGACAAGATTCAGTCAGGTTTTAGGATGGGTCACAGCACAGAGTCTGCACTTTTAAGAGTTATAAATGATCTTCGTATAATCAGAGATTCAGGTAATTCTGCAGCTCTGATTCTATTGGACTTGAATACAGCCTAGATCATAGGATTCTCCTAAACTGTTTATCACATTTTATTTGGGATCCTTGGGACGGTTTTAAGGTGGTTAAATTCTTATCTTGCTAATGGAGGATTCTCTGTGAAGTATGGTGACTTTGTTTAATCTACAGCTTGTGGGGAACGTGTGGGGTTCCTCAGGGTTCTGTTATTGGCCCTGTATTGTTTTCCTTGTACATGCTGACTTTAGGCTTGATTTTTAAGAAATATGGTATATCTCACCATTAATATGCAGATGATACACTTTTTATCTCCCTTTGAAACATTGACAATTGTGGATGAAATTTACTTTTGGCATGTCTGGAAGAGGTGAAGAGCTGGATGGGTTACAATTTGTTTCAGTTAAAAAACAGAGATTGTGATTTTTGGCCCCACAAGAGGATACTCCGGCATTGCCACTTATTTAGGTCCTTGTTTAGCCTACTTCATGGCCAAATAAGGAATTTAGGAGTTGTGTTCAATCCAGATTTAAAATTCAACAAGCAGGTTAATGCTTTGGTTAAGGATAGTTTTCTAGATTAGGTCTCTTGCTGGATTAAAACCTATTTTGTCGAAGACAGATTTAGAAAGGTTATTAATGCCTTTATATTGTCTCGTCTGGACTATTGTAATATTTTATATCTGGGGTCCTGTCAGACCATTATTTCATGCTCACAATTAGTAACAATACTACACTGAAAAAATAAAAACCTTAGATCAACTTAAAAAAATTGAAGTAATCAATCACACAAAACATTTGACATTGACTCAATGTAAATAATTTAATTTAGTTTAACTTGAAAATTTTAAATCCATGCAAATCACTTTTTAAAGGTTGATTGTTACGACCCCTCTAAGATTTGTCTAGGAGCAAGAGGAGTAACACTAAAGAAAATATAGCAAAATCTGTAAGAATGATCGGAGGCGGCAAGAAACCATGCAAAAGACAAGAACTGCCAATGAAAAAATTATTTATTGTACAAAAAGGAAAAGAGACCATTAAACTATAAAGTAGATTTACAAAAGGATTAATTATTAAAGCCACAACCAATATATACAAATTTACAAAAATAAATAAAAAAATAAATAAAAAGAAAAATGACCACGAGGAGAAAAAAAAAACTACTAAACAAATCAACCCGAAAGAAAGGGGACTCTAGTGACGCCAAAAGAAAGAAAGAAACAAAACAAAACCAATTCTACCTGGTTTAACCCTCTAACCTAACTAAAGGAAAGAAAAAGAAAACAATCAAATTTTCAGCGCCAAGCGCCGTATACTTCCCTCCTCTCGACTAACAAAACAAAACATACAGTGGGTGGCGTTCACCTCTTACCTGGGGTTTCTATACACGGAGTTACCTAAATGTTGCACAATGGAAGTCGTACGACATCTTCCCTATCCTCCTTCCTCTTTGTAAAGAGTAAACATCAGAGAGCGTAAGCTCAGCAAAGATCAAAACCCAACGCCATCCAAGTGAAAGAAAATAAACGAACCAAAATAGTAAATCAACATTATGACCAAAACAACAGATGTCGGCATAAACAAATGACAGACAAAGCGAGGCAAAACAAAACGAAACAAACCGAGTAGCAATGACAGCAAAAATCAAAACAACCGAGCCTCCTTTCATTCCTTTCCAGCTTCCTTTTATCTGCCAGCGGGAACATCACTGGCAGCGGACAGGTCGACGTCACATCTCTTGATGATGATTGACAGCCTCGTGAGCCAATCGGCAGTCAAGGAATGACGGCCTAAGAAATCGACAGAGAAAGAGAGAGAGAGAGAGAGAAAAAAAGCGCAGGAGAGAAAACAAACACAGGCACTCCCACAAAACACCTATGAACGTAACACTCCCACCCTTAAGAACAAACTCGTTTTGAAAAAAAAAAAAAAAAACTAGACTCTCGAGAGAGCATCAGCCAAAACATTCTCCGAACCCTTCTTATGTCGGATATCGAGGTTGTAGTTCTGGACAACAAGAGCCCAACGCATCAACCGCTGATTGTGATTATACATTCGGGTTAAAAACACGAGAGGATTGTGATCTGTATATACCACAATCGGAAGACTACTAGAACCAAGATAAACCTCAAAGTGTTGTAATGAGAGTAACAAAGCAAGAGCTTCTTTTTCAATAGTTGAATAATTTAGCTGATGTTTGTTAAACTTGTGAGAGTAATAACTAATAGGATGTTCTATTCCATTGGCATCCTCTTGAATAAGAACACCCCCAGCACCCACGGCGCTTGCATCAACCTCCAATTTAAAATTCTGAGCAAAGTCAGGTGCCCTTAAAACAGGTGCATTGCACATCAGAGTTTTGACTGAATCAAAAGCATGTTGACTCTCAGCTGACCACCCATAAGACTTAGCTGGACTCAGCAGTGAAGTAAGGGGACTCACAACGGTCGAGAAATTCTTACAAAAGCTACGATAATAGCCTGCCATTCCCAAGAACCTCCTCAACTCTCTGCGGGTGGTAGGAATTGGGAATTCGGCTATGGCAGTTACCTTGGCCTCTACTGGTCGTACTTGGCCTTGACCCACCTCCTTACCAAGGTAAGTGACAGTTCCTTTGCCAAATTCACATTTTGCTAAATTAAGTGTCAAATTTGCTTTAGCAAGTCGCTCAAACACTGTTCTCAACAGGCTAATGTGTTCTGTCCAACTCAACGAATACAACACCAGATCATCGAGATACGCGTTGCAATTTGGTACATCATGTAAAACGATATTAACGAGGCGCTGGAAAGTTGCTGGGGCATTTCTAAGCCCGAAAGCCATTGCCGTATATTGGAGGAAATTATCTGAAGTTACAAAGGCTGAAATCTCTGAAGCTCTTGAGGTGAGTGGAACTTGCCAATATCCTTTTAGCATATCCAGCTTTGTAACAAAACGTGCAGAACCGATGTTATCTATACAATCCTCCATCCGAGGTAACGGGTAACTGTCTGGCACAGTCACAGCATTTACCTTACGGTAATCTGTGCAAAATCTAAATGAGCCATCGGGTTTGGGAACAAGTAGGCATGGAGAACTCCACGGACTACAACTGGACTTGGCCAAACCATTTTCCAACAGATACTCTACCTCTTGACTCATAAAAGATCTCTTCATTGAGTTTACACGGTAAGCATGTTGCTTGATAGAACGAGCTCCGTTCACATCAATATCATGTTTCAGTACATTGGTTTGTGTAGGAACATCACCAAACAGACATTTAAAATCAGAAAGTGTCTTTACAACGTCTATCCTCTGATCCACAGTCAAATGATTAAGATACGAGTGAAGATCTTCTAAAATCTCAGAATTTGCCAACCTTACACCCTGCTGCAAAGCATGGCGAAGCACCACACCATCCGTGTCCACCTCCAAGATACCAGGAGATGACTTCCGATCCACGGCTATCGCAACAGAAGAGACAGCGGGCCCTGCCGTCTGTTCCACAACACTCGCCGTTGACGACTCTCTAGTATGATAAGCTTTTAACATGTTTAGATGGCAAACACGGGTTTTTCATTTTCGATCAGGTGTACACAACATATAATCAGTTTCACTCATTCTCTTTTTCACAACATAGGGACCAAAGAAACGAGCAGATAAAGATGATCCAGGGACAGGTAACAACACAAGCACTTCGTCATCAGGTTGGAAAGATCGCGCTACGGATTGTTTATCATATGTACACTTCATATCTTTCTGAGCATTTGCAAGCCCTTCTCTAGCTAGTGACCAAGCAGTATGAAGGCGACCTCGAAACTGGCTCACATAATCCAGTACATTAGTGTCTGTATTCGAATTCGATGCTAAAATTCGTTCTTTAAGAACTTTCAACGGGCCTCTAACTTGGTGTCCGAACACAAGTTCGGCTGGACTAAAACCAAGAGATTCTTGAATGGTCTCTCTAACAGCAAACAGAACTAAGGGAACTCCCTCATCCCAATCGTTAGCAGTGTCATAGTAATATTTCTTAAGCATCGACTTAAGGGTTTGGTGAAACCGCTCAAGTGCGCCCTGGCTCTGCGGATGGTACGCACTTGAGACTCGATGGGAAATTGCTAGTGATTCAAGTACTTGTTTAAAAAGTTTAGATAAAAAATTCGTACCTTGATCGGTTTGCACTACTTTTGGAAGTCCAAACCTGGAGAAGAATTTCAGCAATGCCTTGCTGACTACAGGCGCAGTGATTTTTCTTAAGGGAATCGCCTCTGGAAATCTGGTGGCCACACACATGATAGTTAACAAAAACTGGTTACCAGATTTAGATAATGGACTGACACAGTCAACCAGCACGTGTTCGAACGGGTCTCCAATCGCGGGTATAGGAATCAAAGGAGCAGGTGGAATGCTCTGATTTGGCTTCCCAACAATCTGACAGGTATGGCAAGTACGACAGTAATGAGCAACATCTTTCTTTAAACCTGGCCAAAAGAAATGACTCAAAATCCTGTTGTATGTCTTGGTAACACCTAAATGACCAGCAAGTTGGTGATCATGAGCTAAAAACAAGACATGTTGACGATAGGAAAACGGGACCACAATTTGATAAACCACATTCCAATCTAAATTCTCGTCAGCCTGAGAACACCACTTTCTCATCAGTAAGTCTTTGTCAATGAAGTAAGCAAATTTCTTATCCTTAACGACATCAGAAGAAACAGCAGAATTAAAAGCAGTGGCAAGTGTTTTATCCTCTTTCTGTGCAGCAATAATTTTCTCACGTGACACAGGTAATGTAAGTAACTCTGCATCAGACTCAACTACACTTTTGTTTTCTATTTTTGAACTGTTTTTCTGTTCAAGATTCACATCCAATAATGCGTCACCAGACAACAGTGGGAACATAAATGAGTTAGACAGATCAACTACATCACCTACTCTGCGCGACTGGGCGCGTGTGACAGCGCAGGCTGGAAAAACATCAACGTAAGCTTCAGACAATCCTTCTAACTCACTGAACGCATTCGGTTCCTCAACGACTTCAATAACAGGCATTACCTTCCCACCTGCCAGGTCATTTCCAAGGATAAAATCAACACCCTTCACAGGGAGTGAAGGACACACCGCAACTCTAACAAAACCAGTACACAATTCACTCTGTAAGTGCACATGGTGCAGCGGAAATTTCACACAACCCATTTCGATTCCCTGCACGATCACACTAGAACCACAGAAGGTATTGTCAGACAACTGTATCTTACCTGCCAAAATAAAAGACTGCATGGCACCAGTATCCCTGAGTATTCTTATTTCTTCCTGGTCCTCCGTTTTTCCAGACAGAGATATTAACCCTTTTGACACAAAGGGCCGATAACTCTCATCAATTCTCTCCTCAGTATTCACAGTAGCTGCCGATTTAAAAGCCTTCACAAACCCCACGCCCTTTGGTTGTGGCTGCTGCTTGCGCTTCAACGCCAAACAATCAGCAATCACATGCCCTTTCTTGTGGCAGTAAAAACATTCACGCTCTTCTTTATTACGAGGTGGGCTAAATCTTGAACGTGACATTTGAGGTTGCGAGCTGTCAATCTGTAACTTTTCAGGACGTGCAGAGGCAAATACATTCTTGTGGGTTAAAACAAACTCATCTGAGAGTGCAGCTGCGTGTGATAGGGTAGTTACCTTCTGTTCATTAAGATACACTACAATGCGGTCAGATAAACATCCTTTAACCCTTTCGAGTCGATTAACGCGGATACGCGTTTTGAGTCATTTTCTCCTGATAACCCCGAAAAGACCTTAAATTACACTTTCAGTTTTAATCGTACAGATAAGAGCAATACATCAATCGAATCTGTAAAGGGTCTACTTTTTTTTGGATACAGACATAATAACAACAAAACTTTGTGCACTTATAAAATAAAGATAACAAACAAGGTGTGCTGTCTGCAGCCTTTGTCTGCGCTTATCTTCCTTTACAAACAAGTCATTAAAATGAACTGTAACTCCGTGAATACTCAACGAAAATACATGGGGGAGATATCTATAGAAAGCTTGACGTGTCTATTTTTAAACTAAACAAGTGCCGCCGAAAACAGATATTCTGTGATAAAGTAATCCATATGAAAACAACGCGATGTCTGTTTTTCAAGTCTCCCTTCATTATATCTAATGTGACCACGCCCCCGCGCTGAACGCGCTATTCAGATTCAAACTGAAGCGCGCGGCTTGAATACGCCCATAACAGAAGAAAAAGCAGCGAGCCTGTTCTTCAAGTGTTTATTTTACTGTTTGTTTCGCGATGAGAGGAATAAGACATAATTCACCCCAAAAAGATGTCATGTGGTTGAGGATTTGAGAAATGGATTTCCTCAGAAAAAAAGAATGCAGCACTTTATTCAGCAGAGATCATAAACATGAGTAAGTCTCTTTTTATTGATTTATATACTTGTACTAGTTTATACATAACGTGTAAACATTTTACTAGTTAGACTTTTTCCAAATACTTTTTCCAAACTATAATTCCTGACTAAATGTATAGTAATCAAGTGAAACATTATGAAGTTTCAATAACAATATACAATACTATACCATTCAAAAGCTTGATGTAAATAATATAAATGTAACAAATAGATAACTGTCACAAATGTAAAAACATGCTTTTCTTTCAATTTATTCCCCCTAAAAACCCAGAAAAATATTCTCAGCTCTTTTCAACATTAATAATAATGATAATAATAATAACAATAAATGTTTTTTTTTGTAGAAAATAAGATTGTTAAAAGGATTCTGAAGGATTGTGTGACTGGAGTAAGGATGCCAAACAATTTGTTTGAAAGTCAGCTTTGATTGTTTCTAATAAACTGTTTAACTGCACCCCCAAGTGGATATTAAATTATGTTGTGGGATAATTAAATATATTCTAAATAAACTACAAACATAAAATTATATAGATTTATTTTTTTCTTGCATTCTTTCTTGTAACTCCTTCCTCTCAGTGGCACAGATGACTGAATGGCTCATTATGCAGCTCATTATGCAGGCCTTTGTCTTCTCAGGTGTAAATCACAATGATATTCATGGTAGTTGACGCCTACTCGCATATGACTTTTACCAACAAAAAGTGTCTTAGAAAATTTAAATCAATATATTGTTCTCTGTGAGTGAGTAAACAAGATGATTTTCACATCATTTAGAAAGAAAAATTCTAGGCTACAAGCTCCAGTTATCAAAAATCCCGGGAACCATTGTTCTTTATGTGTTTTTTTGCCTTATTCAAGTGTTTTAACATTTTTAGTTTTTCACTAACCACGCATAATATTTTTTTTCTCAAAAACACAATCATGTACATACATGCATTTCTTATATTATTATAGCCCAGTTTGTGCTGATTACAGTGAGATTAGACTTTACCCATTTAGATATTTATAAGAAACTGAAAAAAGCACAAATGTCAGGGCATGACAAAACTTCTCCAGGCCCCAAAAATACCCTTAGACTCCAGAGGGTTAAACTCCTCTAGCAACATCAACTCCCTTAAAGAGTCAAGATCACTCACTTTACTGGCGGTACACCATTTATCAAACAACACTCCTTTCTCCCTAGCAAATTCCACAAATGTTTGTGTAGGACTCTTTCTGTGTTTTCTGAACCGTTGCCTATAAGCCTCCGGAACCAACTCATATGCTCGCAGAATAGCAGACTTCACAGACTCATATTTCAGACTCTCTTCTAGTGATAACGTAGCACAAACCTCTTGCGCTTTCCCAAATAATCTACATTGCAAAAGCAAAGACCAAACCTCCCTAGGCCAATGAAGAGAAGTTGCGATGCGTTCAAACGCACTAAAGTAAGAATCTATTTCTGTTTCTCTAAATTGTGGACCGAGTGCAATGTGTTTACTCACGTCAAAGGCATATGGGGTTAAACCAACGTGCGGCGGCGGAGAAACTGGAGCGATGTTCAACTGTCCAGCTGAGCTAGCAGCAACTTTTGATGCACCCAGCTCAATCTCCCTCAGTTTCACCTGCTTCTCTGCCTCGATTTCCAACTTATGCAACTCCAACTGCAAGTTCAGGTCAGCTTGGCGCGCCTGGGCTCTCTCTTGCGCTTCATAATGCAATCGGGCAAGGCGGACCTTCAGTCGCGTACCTTCCAGTGAACCAACAGAACTGGGTGAAAACGGCTCAAACGGTGGTAAACCGGCCTTGGCTTCGGCCTCCGCCTCCGCGTCAGCAACAGCTCCGCCACTCCGCTTGTCCTTCTCCCCAGACCAGAATTGCGCCCGGGCCGCATCATCCACGTTAACCTGCCCACCTGTGTCAACACCCCCTACGTTTGACGTAGGCAACACCTGCAACTCATTCAAATGCAAGATCAAAATTCGTTTTATTTCTTTCTTTAGAGACTGTTTACTTACCACAATCTGAAAATGGTCTGCAATCTGCAACAAATCCTGCTTCCTACACAAATTAATCTGCTCTACAGATGGACTGACAACAAAATCTTGCAAATTAAACATTTCCATAATGAATAACAAACCGATAAGCATTACACTACCACACTGCATGAGTAAATCCTATACTGTCATAATACACCAAACAACGCAATTTCTTTCTTGCCACCAACACATCCACAAAATTGCCATATCTATTTTTTTTTTTTAAGGATCAATTTCATCCCGGATGAGCCCCCATTTAATGTTACGACCCCTCTAAGATTTGTCTAGGAGCAAGAGGAGTAAGACTAAAGAAAATATAGCAAAATCTGTAAGAATGATCGGAGGCGGCAAGAAACCATGCAAAAGACAAGAACTGCCAATGAAAAAATTATTTATTGTACAAAAAGGAAAAGAGACCATTAAACTATAAAGTAGATTTACAAAAGGATTAATTATTAAAGCCACAACCAATATATACAAATTTACAAAAATAAATAAATAAATAAAAAAATAAATAAAAAGAAAAATGACCACGAGGAGAAAAAAAAAACTACTAAACAAATCAACCCGAAAGAAAGGGGACTCTAGTGACGCCAAAAGAAAGAAATAAATAAAACAAAACCAATCCTACCTGGTTTAACCCTCTAACCTAACTAAAGGAAAGAAAAAGAAAACAATCAAATTTTCAGCGCCAAGCGCCGTATACTTCCCTCCTCTCGACTAACAAAACAAAACATACAGTGGGTGGCGTTCACCTCTTACCTGGGGTTTCTATACACGGAGTTACCTAAATGTTGCACAATGGAAGTCGTACGACATCTTCCCTATCCTCCTTCCTCTTGGTAAAGAGTAAACATCAGAGAGCGTAAGCTCAGCAAAGATCAAAACCCAACGCCATCCAAGTGAAAGAAAATAAACGAACCAAAATAGTAAATCAACATTATGACCAAAACAACAGATGTCGGCATAAACAAATGACAGACAAAGCGAGGCAAAACAAAACGAAACAAACCGAGTAACAATGACAGCAAAAATCAAAACAACCGAGCCTCCTTTCATTCCTTTCCAGCTTCCTTTTATCTGCCAGCGGGAACATCACTGGCAGCGGATAGGTCGACGTCACATCTCTTGATGATGATTGACAGCCTCGTGAGCCAATCGGCAGTCAAGGAATGACGGCCTAAGAAATCGACAGAGAAAGAGAGAGAGAGAGAGAGAGAGAGAGAGAGAAAAAAGCGCAGGAGAGAAAACAAACACAGGCACTCCCACAAAACACCTATGAACGTAACATTGATCAATCTAATTATTTTAAGTTGGAACAAACTAATTATTTTAAATTAGAACAAACCAACTAAACTAATATCTATAGGTTAAATTAAATTAATTATTTTAGTTTGGAACAAACTAATATTTATAGGTCAGATTAAATTAATTATTTTATATTGTCTCAAATTAAAAAAAAATAAGAGTTGGCATTATTTGAGATCTATAATAAATCAAAAAAAAAAATGATTCCAGTACATTTTGATCAATGACTACTCGGAACACTTTTCCTTTAGAACACATTTATTGTTCAATAAACTCACATCATTGAACATTTGCTTCAAATGTATGAATATTGACAGCAGAAATACTTGGAACACTGCAATCAGTCTCTCCAGTTGTTCATAACACTTGGCCTACTTCGACCTTTGTACCTGGTAGCCAACGAACTTGGTCAGCCACATTTGTAAATGCTGGAGTGAAAATGCAGCCTTGTTAGTGCAACCTTTTTATTAAAAGGATCTAAAGTCTTGGCTGTAAAAACACAATAAAATTGAACAATTATGCAATTATACAATTAATCCCTGTACATCTGGGTGGTCAGTCTAGTGACTTTCGGGGTCATCTTTTTTCCATCAAGCTCCATCAGGACCTTTTGCACAAATTCAAAGGTGAACTGTAGCCTTTTTGGATATTTTAGGTTTAGTGTATATAGGAGCCCAAAAACCACGGCAAAAGCGGTTGCAACCGATGGCAACTCGTTCAGGACTTCTTTTCCTTCGACAACAATTTTAATGTCTTTAGGTGGATGGAGAGGATCCTCTTTCCCAGTGATAAAGATCGCCATGGTTGTCTGCTCCAGTTCTTCAACCTCATTATCCTGCACAAAAAAAAAAAAGAAAATGTTATAATTTCAGAAAAAAAACAGATTTCATGTTAGATGAGCTCTTATACAATCTAAACTTTCAAAACAAAACATTTGATTAGCAAATCAAAATAATCAAATGTTCATTACAAGGGGTGTGACTAGATTAAAAGTGATGAGATTTTTTTAAGGAGTAATAAGTAACTACCGTATTTTTCGGACTATAAGTCGCACCTGAGTATAAGTCGCATCAGTCCAAAAATACGTCATGATGAGGAAAAAACATATATAAGTCGCACTGGACTATAAGTCGCATTTATTTAGAACCAAGAGAAAACATTACCGTCTACAGCTGCCAGAGGGCGCTCTATGCTGCTCAGTGTAGGATACAGGAGCACTGAGCAGTACAGAGCGGCCTCTGGCAGCTGTAGACAGTAATGTTTTCTCTTGGTTCATTTCTCTCGGTTCACGTCAAATTAATTTTGATAAATAAGTCGCACCTGACTATAAGTCGCAGGACCAGCCAAACTAAGAAAAAAAGTGCGACTTATAGTCCGGAAAATACGGTAGCAATTTATTACGATTTCTGAGTATCATGCCCAACACTGATGAGGTTATTCTCGTTATATTCTAACTTTTTTCTGGACATGTCAGAGAACACTGTAAACACCTGTAAATCCTGTAAACACAGTGCATGAAGACAATTTTTGGGGGGCAGATGAGGCCTGTGCATCACTTTTAGGTACTTTCATAATACAGTTTAACTTTTTGGGATTTTGATAACATTAAGTCAATAACGTGTTTTAATGTCGGTGATAATACCACCGCATCTGCCTTAATATTCTCTGAGTTTCCACGTTCCCTTCTGAAAATGAACCATAATTTTACTACAAAAAAAAACATGGTTCTTCAAGCAATGCTAACTACAAATTATCCATGGCTTTGATGCTTCAAAATAATTCAAATAATAATTAACAAAGTAGACCTATTCAGATATTTTTGTGGTAATAAAATCAGACCTAAGCGAAAAAACAAAAACCTTTTAAAATGCATTATAAAAAACAACGAGGCAATAATGATTTGTTAATTAATAATAATTGAATAACACTTAAAATACATAATGTAATAGAAAATAAACCATTTATGAACATTACATTCCATTACCTGCAAAGGGCACTGAAAGGCCTGATAATTGTCGTTTTAACACTTACAGGGTGATCAAATCTTGTTTAATATTGACCAAACATTTAATTAAAATATCCACTTAATCTTACATTTTTTGGACACCTTTTTTTCTATAGAAATGCTAGTATCTATAATTTCTTCAACAAAAGCACTTGGACATTACAACCCTTACAAAAACTGATCCTTGTTTTTATTGAAGTAAAATTTATTTTGTGTCATTTCTAAATGCCTGATTACTGAACGTCAAAAATACTGTATTGCTACTGTATTGTAGTTTATTATGTCTTAAATGAAAGAAACAGATGCATGTCTGTATATTTGATGTGTGCAGGAAAGGATAGTTCATCCTAAAATTTTATTTCTGTCATTGTTTATTCACTCACATGTTGTCCCAAACTTACAATATTTTAATTTATTTCTTGAAGATTGAAGAATCTGGATAATCCAACAGTTGCTGGTTCACAATGACTTTGTAGGGGGGTAAATACTCTGGAAGTCACTAGGCGTTTCTCAATGTCAAGGAAGGATCCTCGGAAGCCAGAAGTTCGAGGATGCTACGTCATCGACATCGGTCGAATGATTGTTCCAATGTCGAGGATCCTCGTAATTTGAACCTTCGAGTCCTAGATAGCTAATCTGTCTGCTTATCAACTCCTTGAATGGATTATAGTAAATTTTTTACACGGCCTATTGTAGAAATGCTACTGCAAGAAAAACATATAGCTAACTAGATTTTCAAAAAGACATTGGATCATTAATGTTATTTTGACTGCAGATGTTAGCTAGCAGAGCTAACGTTAGCACGCTAGTATACTGCGCTGCAATCATGTCCTATGGCAGACAGAATTGCAAAATAAAAGCAATCCAACAGCACACTAAACAATGTAAACAAAAACTTGTTTTCTTGCGGCGGCCTTTATAAAATGAGCAGTGGTGAAAGTCTAGTCATGTTATGAACAGAAGTGAAAGTGACTGAAGACTGTGCTCTTCTCCATTTTTGGTTAATTTCTGTAGCAGAAAGAATGCCACATATAGGCCTGGAATATGAAGTAGCATGTGCATATAGGTGTTAAGTCATTTGCAAATGGATTCATTTGGACACACTTTTTTTAACACTTCCAGGGAAGACAGGAAAAAATAAATAAATAAAAGATTGTTTTGGTACGTCTGGATGTGGTCTAAGTGTTTACTGCTCAAAAATCAGCATCAAAGATTTCTTATAAAGTGTTAAAATCTTGTCTTGTGAGCTTAGTTTCTCATCACACCCCTATTTGTTAACTATGGCTAGGAAAACCTAGACTATGACCATGTTAGTCTGTAGGTGTTAACTGTGTGAGCAAGTGAGAGAGATGCCCTTACCTGGTATTCTTTGAAAAGGTGCTCAACAGGTTCACCAAGGTAGATCATCAGAGATTTGAGGATGCATTCTCTTCTGATGCGGATGTCCGCAGGCTAAGTAAGAACAGTTACTATGAATTAAAATTAAACATTTACAACAACAACAACAACAAAACTATTCAGCCATGGATCCCACTGACACAAAACTTATTCATAGATACCTCATCTTAGGGCTGTCGCGATAACCGCAAAATTGTAATACCGCGCTATTGACAAGCAAACCGCAGAGGAAAGATAGCAACCGCAGAAACCACGGCAACCGCAGAGAGGGTAATGTGCACCTTGTCTCCAAAAATTTGATTGATGAGGGTCATAAAAGCCATCTGTTCTGGACACCTGTTTGTACACCCCCCTCCCCTCCCTGTACACCCTCCAGTGACCTTAATATGAACTTATGAACCAAGGAGGAATTTCGGAGGGGGGGAGAAGTTGTGGGAAGCTATGTGTTTTTTTTTTACTTTGAAAAGGGCGAAATCATGAAAATGGTGTAAGGGAAGATTTTATTAAGGTTTTAAATAAACAGTGTATTTCAAGAAAAAGGTTATAAACGCATAGCAGCAATGGAAACAATGTAATGATCGTTTCCGTAGTTGGAAAAGTGTAAAACGTTGTTAAAGTTGTTACAAATGAAATAAAACTATGTTACTGGTTATTTATCTGATACAACCAAACGAGTCAAAACTATGAGATATGTTTTCGTTAAGCAATACGTGAAAAAGATGTGAGAGCTTGTAGCATTACAATTTAAAAATGGTGTTTTGTTACCAGTTAGAAAATAAAGAAAACTAGGTAATAGAGTTTTAGCATTTGTACCTTACCTCAAACTGAAAAAAAGAAACGAATGTAAAACAGCGATACAAACCAGAAAAGTAGGAGTTTTGTCACGAGGTTAGAGAAAATTTAAAACAAAAGAAAAAAGATGGTAGACATTACGGGGATCTAAATAAAATACACCAGACCCCGTCTTTAAAACACCAGCACAAGATACTTGTCAAAACTATGTTGTACTTTACCACTAACTAAAATTTTACTGACAAGAGTTAAACAAAAGAAAAAAAGATCTCACAGCAAAGTGTTATGACGTCTCCGGTAACGTTAGCTCGACTCAAAAAAAAAAAAAAGAAGCGAACATAAAGCAATGTTATAAACCAAGAAAGTCTTGTCAAATCTATGCTTTACCACTAACTACAATTTTAAAAAGCGAGACTGTTAGACGAAAGAAAAAAAAAAGATCCTCCGGCAGAGTTGTGAAGCGTCCGTAAAACAACCTCCCGGCACCGATGAACAGTTAGAATGAGGCTCGGGAATGCTCCGGAAAAAAAACCACGCCTCCAGCGCTAGAGAGGGTCGGGCAGGAGGCGTGATAGTAGCATTAAATAGATTTAAACGTTACAATAATTAAACTAAGTAGTTTTTAATAAATAGACATCAGTCCTTAATTAGTGAAAACTTTATATCCGTTTAAACATATGGTCAATTTTTACTTGTTAAATGATGTAGACCTATACGATTTTTATTTACTTTTAGGCTAGTCTTAAAAAACAAAAAAAAACATAGTTGAAAAAGCGTTATTTTTTTTTAATGTGTTAAGTTAATTACTTTAATCTATGACTAGTCTAAATTTAGACTATCTCCGTCGATATATTTTTTTATTTTTGTCAAGCTTAATTTCTCAAGCTATGTCAATTAACACACACACACACACACACACACACACTTTCCTTCTGTCAAGCTTGTGTCGCGTTATCTAGTAAATAAACCAGACGTCATCTCGGTCATCTCAAGCACCGAAACCCGAATGTGTCGGTGTCTGTGTGATTACAGGCGTCTAAATATCAGTTAGACATGAAGCGGTTGTAAAAACATCTAACAGGTTTTGAGATGCTTGTAACTGGCTTGTGAAACTAACTAATTTCAAAGGGTGTTTTATATATATATAAAACACACACACACACACACACACACACACACACACACACACATACTTTCCTTCCCCCATGCTTATTCTGTGAAACATTTCTATAGCCACATCTTTATTTAACAAAATCTAAAATGAGATCTGATTTATTGCTATATTAAGTGCTTCTGTAAGTTGTAATCTTTCGTTGTCATATATTTTACATTTTATTAAAATAGGTTCAACTGTTTCACAATATCACATTTAACACAAAGTCCAGACACCTGTATTTCATCTTATAAATAATGACTGATTAAGTGCAATGCGTCCAATTCTATGGCGAGATCTTCTCTTCTATTCCCAAAAATTCTCCATTCATTTCCAACTGGTCTTTGAATATTATATAAATGCTGGCCTTTATTCTAACCAACCCATTTAATTTGACACGTATCTTTTTATTTTTATTTATTTTTAATTAGACCTTTTATTTCTAATTTACTCATTGGAGTATTAAATAAGATGTCTGACATTTTAATGGTCCACTTTTATCTGGTCCACTACTTTCATTAACTATATGTGTGGGTATCCATACAAAATAAATCTTTGTTAATGCTTGTATTCTGAACAAACTCTGTAAAATGCCTGACAAAATGCTTTGTCTAGTAGAAGCTTCACCACTCTTTAAACTTGATAGTACTGAAAATGAGTCTGAACATATGACTACTTTAATGTGTTCAACCCCACTGAAGAGCCAAAAATATGACAATCATTTCTGTAGTATAAACGGACGGATGATTAGATGTTCTTTCTGGTATTCTATGCTCTTTATTTTTAATCTAAACAAAAGACCTTGATGTTTTATTTTATTTTAATAAGCCACTCACACTTACTAACTTCTTATTAACTTATTAACTTCTGGCACGAAATTCTAGATTCATAAATGTATGTTTTTCAAAATTCCCCCCACGTTTAGTGGCGTTTAAAGAGGAATTTGTGATGTATTTGGGGACGTTAAAAGGCATGAAAAGTCCCAAAGCAAGACTTTTGTATTCTTCATTAGAGGACTTTGGTTTCTTAATGTGAAAATCTGTTACTCCCCACTACATTTTCTTTATCATTATATTTTTATTTTTTCGTAAGTGTTGTTTTATATATTTTACATTTATTTTGTTTTATGATGTACAGAGTGTGAACAAAAATTGAGTGTAATCTCAGACCGTATTTGTAAATCTACCAGTAATGGACGTCTTTATGTTTTTAATGTTTAAAGCATCGAATAAAAAATAAAAAACACACACTAACACTTCCCCAACCACGCTAATAACGTTGGTCGCAAAGGTTTAAATGTATGTTAAAAGAATTAAACAAAGAAATGTTTTTAATAACAACACATCAGTTCTCATTCGATGAAAACATTCTACCTGGTTTTAATATTAGACCGATGTTTTTACTTTAAAATTAGGTTTACATATACGATTTAATTTTTTAATCTCAACAAAATTCCTTGTTGGAAAAAAGTGTTGTTTTATTTAATTTTAATAAGTCACTCACACATACTTTAGTAGTCTAAACCCTTGAATATGTCTTTTATGTTGTCAATATTAACTTCTATCATTGCTATATCGTTGCTATATCAATTAAAACATGCGTTTAGGCAAACACAAATATTAAACCGGAATGAATGTGATATATCAAGATGGGCTTTTCTTGCCAAAGAAACTTTTACAACATTACAGGAAAGGCTAAATATTTCATCTCTAGTAGTGCGTAGAAACGTGTCTGGTGTCTTTGTGTTAACTTTTACGACCATGTCAGACTTTAAAACATCTAAAGGTTTTTTGGAGGGGGGTTTGCAACTCAACTGTAATCTAATTAGTTTTCCGGGGGTTCTGGTGTTTTCCGTGATCAAAGGGTGACAATTTCAACTTTATGGGTTAGACCTGGATAGTAAGTTTAGCTGAAAGTTCATCTACTGGTCAAAAGGATGTGAAATCTTTTAACAAGTCAGACCATAGAAAAATGTAGTTTAATTCGAATTAATTTAGTTTATTTTAGTTACATTTATAATTTTATTAACCCCTAGATCTTTCAACCTCAACATAGACGTACTGAGAATGCAAACAAGTACACAAACACAACCATACAATCATAAACACACACACACACAAACACACACACACACACACAATTTAAACATACAGAAAACATGAACATGTAACCAAACAAATAAACCAGACATATGTAGTTAAAAATATCCCCATTTAACAATATAACAGGAAAGAAATATATCGTCTCAAGTTGTGCATCGAAACGTGACTGTGTCTGGCGTCTGGTGTTGTCATTTAACCACCAAAACCATCCAGTCATACATCCCAATGTTAGGATTAACAAGACAGAGGGTGTTTTATATATATATATATATATATATATATATATATTTATTTATATATATATATATATATATATATATATATATTTATATTGTTAGTTTTTATTTTAATTACATTTATTATTTTTATTAACCCATAGATCTTTCAACCTCAACATAGATGTACTGAGAATGCAAACAAGTACACAAACACAACCATACAATCATAAACACACACACACACACACACACACACACACACACACACACACACACACACACACACACAGATACAAATGTAGACATACAGAAAAACATTAGATGTCCTTTATCACTTTCCAAATGGGGTTGTTAACCATGATGTTTAAAATAGTTTAAAAAGTATAATTTTTTAGCTTTCATGTAGGATTCATGTCAGCACTCAAATGTTTTTAGCAAGAGTCCAGAGACAGATGAAAATAGATGCGTGAAGAAAAAAATTTAAGAGTTTTTTAATGACAGACTAGTTGGTTTAGATTGTTTAAAACAATTGAGTTTATGCATTTCTCTTGAATGTGTGTACGGTAACCGTTGCATACATGAAGCAGAAGAAATACATAAACGCATTGTGATTGATGTTAAACAATAAAAAATATATTATTTATATATCATAACTTACTTTCTTTTCAAAACACAATAAACATTCTTATGACTTTTTAACTGCGAACAACCGGTTTGGTTGGAAAATAAAAAATAAATAAAAACATATTAGGTTTCTTAGTTAGATTGCTTATAGTTTGTAGTAAAATCACATATATAAGCTAAAACATTTTTCTTTTAAACCACGCGGTTTTCACACACATTCCTCACAAAACTGCCGACAAAGACCTTAAGTTTTTGTTTTAACGTTTAGCTGTACTGAGACCTTGGGGGGAATTATTTTACTCACAGTTTTGGGGAAGTTACTATGAACTTTGCAATAGGTTATAGATCACAAATGAACCTATTTAAAATCTAAAAGGTTGCGCAACTATATAAATTTCTTTAAAAAAAGTAATGTAACTGATAACATTTGATTACATGTTTATGACTTGTAATGTTTTTAACCGTTAATCTTTTGAAACGTGTAAACATTTCACGGGGTTAACATTAGAGCGCTCAACAGCTAATGACCGTCAGACTTTTCAAAATCCTTCATCACTTAAATTAGGATTGTGATCGTGATTTCATTTTAAAGCACAACCACCACAAAATCAGATTTGCTTGGAGATTAAATACATAGAGTAGTTAGAGTTAGTTAAGGTGGTTTACGAAATATATTAATTAAATCTGTACGTGTGTGAAAAAATATTCAGATGTAACATTTTCATAATTAACCGCAATTTAATTATTTTTCTGTGACTGTAACTGATTACATTTTATTTTTGTAATCAAATGATATAATTTAGCTATATGTAACTAGTTGATCCCTAACACTGATTATGCATTCTGACAATAATAGATTGTGAAAGTGTTCATTATCCTCTTTAACTTTAAAAATGCGGACAGTGTCGCTTAACACTAGTTTGACAAACAAGGGTTTGCTCTTAAAACAACCACCAGACCCCGACTTGAAAGCACCGTGACAAGTATAGCCATTGCAGAAATGTATTATAGAGATGTAGTAAGATAAACTCTGGATGCACGATTGACCGACTTATGACATGTTTACCATATTATTACAAGGCCCTGCTTACCTAGTTTTAGAATGAAATATGTCTGTAAAATAAACAAACATACACACAATCTCCAGAACAGGGTCTGATGATGGGTGTTCATCATTTCCTGATGAAGACAGACTGGATATTCAGACCACAGCAGCAGGACACGATTGTCTTTTTCTAAAGATAAAGACAATTATTTGGTTTCAGGACACACGCATCCTAATGGTTCACAAGATAACATAACAACGGTTGCTCCATTACAGCATAGCCAACCCCTATTTTAGCCTGTTTTAGCACATGTACAGTATATCGTATTATTCTTGAATATAGTCGTTTAGTCTAAATATGTGTTAACAGTTATTTATTGTTATTATATGTATTATATGGTTTTTTTTTTACAAAGGGGTTCAATTTAATACATTTAACTAATACCTCATTCAAGCTATGTAGATCTTCAGGTCAGGGAACTACAATACCCATCATACACCTTTGCAAATCTCTTTTTTGTGATCTGTTTTACTGATGCAAAGTCCGATTCACTTCTGAAAATGATTCATTTGGACAGTTTGGTTCAATGAACTGATTCATAGGGCACTTAAGTCATTTTCGCAGTTATGTCAGTACACATTTTTCTTTCTTCTAACAACTCAAGAGTCATTTTATTTCCGTGAATCATCTAAATAAATGTATTGTGTGAACACATATTGGTGATCATTATCATCTGTTCATTTAAGTTAATGCTGAATCATCTAAATAAAGTTAACTGTGTGAACACATATTGGTGGTTATTGTATTTTGCTCATTTAAGTTAGTGATGTTTGTGTTCGCAGTTTTAGGCACAGTGCCTCTGTCATTTGTTTAGCTTAAACATCGGTTTTTAGTCAGTTACAAAGGTGTCAGGCATTACATTTTTGTATTTTTAACTAACCTAATTATGACAGAGTTACAGATTTCAGGTGTTTTTGGTGAGTGTAAGCGGTGAAAACTTAAATGTGACCGTCGAGTAACGTTAGCTACTCAAACGAAGACAAATTGTGTAAGTGTTCATTAAGATGTCGAAATGAAAATAAGCGTACAAATATCCATAATGACAATAAGTACAATATACCCTAAAGACACAATAGCCCCTGCTAAGTACACCCAAAATTTGTTAGAGTGGTGAGATATTTACGTTTACCTTTATTCATTTAGCAGACGCTTTTATCCAAAGCGATTTACAGATGAGGACGGTGGAAGCAATCAAAACAACAAAAAGAGCAATGGTATATAAGTGTTATAACCAACCTGGTCTCATGGGAAATACGTACCTCTGCACACTTTTTTGCAGCGCCACAAATATGTACCACCCGGTACGTATTGCTACAGTTTTGAAACACAAACGTCCACTGGGGTCGCTAAAGAGTGACATTTTTTTTTCTTTTACAAAGAAGAAACAGGACTGCGTTGAATTAACCAAAAATAAAAATAAAACAACAATAATAATAATAATAATAATAATATATATATATATATATATGTGTGTGTGTGTGTGTGTGTGTAACGGAAGCCAGTGTAGTGCTGTGCAGGTAAAACCTCACTCCCCGATCTCAAGTGAGGTTTACCTGCACAGCACTATATATATATATATATATATATATATATATATATATATATATATATATAAATACAGAAACATAAATGACTCCTCAACAAATAAGAAAAAAACGTACAGAGATTTTTTTGTCCTTATTTTTATTGATTTATATTCTGTAGGCTTCTCATCGTCAGTAATTAATTCCAGTCAAAATATAGTAAATATAGTAAATATATTCTACCCGTTAATTAACGAGACAGAAGTTGCTGTTTATTTTTTGAGAAATAATGTTACCGTTTTTCTATGGGTTTGGTGAGTCAAATCTAACAGTAATATACATAACCCATTAGCCTTATCGACAGTGACCATCAGTTTTAAATTGTTTCTCCTTCGATTATGAGAACGGGGATTCGTTTTGAATATTATTTTAATTAAAATAAATTTAATAAAGTAAATTTAATTAATTAGTGGACGCCAGCATTACCCGTGATCCTAAGCATCAGTTGCTATGGAGACATAGCCAGTCCGCTTAGAGATTGGGTGATTTCTTTAGTGATTTCATTTCTCATTGCGCTCTGTCCAGGTAAGTTACGAGGTTCATAATAAGTAATGATCACGTTTTGCTTAAATGTTATAATTGATGCATTTCTTTGTCATTACACAGTAAAAACAATATAACTTGGCCTAACGTTACTGCATAAATCTGGAATGAGAAACCCCAGACAAATAAACGCGCCTTTTAACAGTCATACAGGAAATAGGAAAAGCATGACTTTAGATGTGCTTGCTGCTGTTGCTGTTTTATCAGTCAGTGGTTAGATCAGTCAATAAACGGGACAAGGGACGTCGCGTATGGGACAAATAAATTAGGCCCAGTATACGGACGTCCCGGCTTATAGATGACACGTGACAGTTGGCATTGGCAAGTGGCTAGGTTAGCCAGTAGTACTAACCCCCTTTATAGTAACAACATAGTTTTAAAGAATTCTAACGTTATAATTGTGCCTCTTGTTACTGGATATCATGTTACAAAAGCAACTAATGTAATTTTTTACTTTATTTTAGAGATGCCAGGAAGTTCAAAGAAAATGTGCCCAGGGTGCAACACCCTAATAAGTGTTGCATACAAGGCTTGCCCACTTTGCAAACAACTGCAGCCATATAAAGCAAAAGTTGCAGCGAAGAGATGCAACTTTCAAAATAAAAAAAATGAATGGAAGGAGTCAGTAAAGAAAAACAACAACAGGACAGTTGTTCTCAATAGCAGCCATGTGTTGGTAAGGTTAGGTCAAAGTTCAGGATTCTAATAGGAATTTATTAAATTAAATCAATTAACACAGTAAAGTTTAACAGTCAGTAGCCATGTTTCCATGTAATTGTCAAGCGAACTTATGAAATGTTTCGAAAAAGTATAAAATATCAATCAGGTGTATTTCTATCAACTGGGTTGGAGGGAATTAATTAAGATCCCGCGAGGGGATTCTCCCACACTGAAGCTGTCCCTAACCCGCCCCGTTTCCCACCAGCTTTGGGCTGCAAACAACCCAACCCTTAGATGGGACCTCGGCACTATGGGGGCCATTACCGGCCTCACACCTTCCAGAGGCTGAGCCATGATCAGAAAGACTCATGCAAGGGTCTCATGCAACACCGCCCAAGCGGTTTCCCATACACCAAATTTCCCACGCCGCATGTCAGATGGGGATTTAGTGCTGGGCTCTTTGCTCGCTGCTACTGATGGTTTCCTGGTTAGTTTCTTTCCCCCCGCTTAGTAATGTACCTGACTGCGTAAACAGCTGATCAGTGATGTGACTTAACTGTTCTTTATGTCAGAACTTGTGCAAAGCTGTTACCATGTTCCATTCAGCACATTAACTCTTTTTCGAAAAAGGTTTTTTACAAAAACGACCTCAATCGACCGTTAAATGTTTTTGCTAAATTGATGACATTTTTTCCCCAAATTTTGATGGAAACATGGCTGGTGAAACATGTAGTATAGTAATGAATCCCTTGATATGAGTTGTACATTTAATATGACCATTAAACAATTGTCATGAAATTAATATTTAAATTAAATTATTGTATTCGGTGCATGTTTTTTTTATTTAATAATGTTTTTATTTCAGCTTGACAAACTTGCTGCCCTTGATTTTTTCCCCATACTACTTTTGGGTAAGAAGTGCAAAGGAAGTTTGGTGGCCGATGTCATCCTAGGAGGGGATTATATTTTGGATCCTGATTTGCTTCAGAGGGTTAAACTTATGTATGAAGCTGTGCTAAAGAGTAAGTCTTTTTTTTGCAAAGAAGAAGCTCTGGATTAATCTGAAAACACTGGTAATCCTAAGGAACCCAAAGGAATGTGAACCCACAAGTATCATTTTCTTTATTTTTCTATTGATGCATGAGCATTACTTTCAGCCATAATAGGATGAATCAGCATGTGATCACCCAATTGTTTTATTTAGCAGTTAAGCCAAGTCAACAAGCTAGATAAAAAGTAGGCAGAAACTCTAGAATGTTCTGATCAGACATTAAGAGAGAGCATTTCCTTGACTGGGAACTTGATGACTATATTTGTTGATATAGACTGTAGATAATACATTTTACATTTTAATCATAACATAACACACCTGTAATGTAGAAATAAATTATTATAAATACTAGCCTGTTATCATCACTCGCCCGCAGGTCCTCTTCCTTGTAGTTCAATAATTAATCATAGGCTATATGGAATAAAGTGGCACTGAGATTAAGGCAAACTGTTTAAGTTTTCTTGTGTGTGATGTTTGTCTTTGTCTGCAAGTTCATTTTCAAAGACAGAAGAAGGCCACAAGTAGCACAGAAACTACTCACCCTCCCAAAGCCACTGCCACTGAGACCAACTTCACTCGAGAAGCCACTGAGACCGTCACTCCAGAAGCCACTGAGACCGTCACTCCAGAAGCCACTGAGACCGTCACTCCAGAAGCCACTGAGACCGTCACTCCAGAAGCCACTGAGACCCTCACTCCAGAAGCCACTGAGACCGTCACTCCAGAAGCCACTGAGACCGTCACTCCAGAAGCCACTGAGACCGTCACTCCAGAAGCCACTGAGACCCTCACTCCAGAAGCCACTGAGATCGTCACTCCAGAAGCCACTGAGATCGTCACTCCAGAAGCCACTGAGACCGTCATTCCAGAAGCCACTGAGACCGTCACTCCAGAAGCCACTGAGACCCTCACTCCAGAAGCCACTGAGATCGTCACTCCAGAAGCCACTGAGATCGTCACTCCAGAAGCCACTGAGACCGTCATTCCAGAAGCCACTGAGACCGTCACTCCAGAAGCCACTGAGACCCTCACTCCAGAAGCCACTGAGATCGTCACTCCAGAAGCCACTGAGACCGTCACTCCAGAAGCCACTGAGATCGTCACTCCAGAAGCCACTGAGATCGTCACTCCAGAAGCCACTGAGATCGTCACTCCAGAAGCCACTGAGACCCTCACTCCAGAAGCCACTGAGATCGTCACTCCAGAAGCCACTGAGACCGTCATTCCAGAAGCCACTGAGACCGTCACTCCAGAAGCCACTGAGACCCTCACTCCAGAAGCCACTGAGATCGTCACTCCAGAAGCCACTGAGACCCTCACTCCAGAAGCCACTGAGATCGTCACTCCAGAAGCCACTGAGATCGTCACTCCAGAAGCCACTGAGACCGTCATTCCAGAAGCCACTGAGACCGTCACTCCAGAAGCCACTGAGACCCTCACTCCAGAAGCCACTGAGATCGTCACTCCAGAAGCCACTGAGATCGTCACTCCAGAAGCCACTGAGACCGTCATTCCAGAAGCCACTGAGACCGTCACTCCAGAAGCCACTGAGACCCTCACTCCAGAAGCCACTGAGATCGTCACTCCAGAAGCCACTGAGACCGTCACTCCAGAAGCCACTGAGACCCTCACTCCAGAAGCCACTGAGATCGTCACTCCAGAAGCCACTGAGATCGTCACTCCAGAAGCCACTGAGACCGTCATTCCAGAAGCCACTGAGACCGTCACTCCAGAAGCCACTGAGACCCTCACTCCAGAAGCCACTGAGATCGTCACTCCAGAAGCCACTGAGATCGTCACTCCAGAAGCCACTGAGACCGTCATTCCAGAAGCCACTGAGACCGTCACTCCAGAAGCCACTGAGACCCTCACTCCAGAAGCCACTGAGACCGTCATTCCAGAAGCCACTGAGACCACAGGCTCATCAAAAGCCACAAGACCCCGGGGCCAGAAGGCAAAAAAAAGACAAAGTGAAGTATATTTCCTTAATAGTCAGTAATGTGTTATTAGAACTATGTTAATACGTATGTTATCAAAGAACTATGTTTTTGAATACACTACCAGTCAAAAGTTTGAACCCACCTACTCATCCAAGAGAATGGGAAAGCGTGTCCAAACCTTTGACAGATATTGTACATTCTAAATTAGTAATAACTTACTGTATTTATATATTAAGCATAGCGTCAGTTCTGTAAGTCACATTAGTCAAGCTCGCATCAGCTGATCCACGTCTACCTATAGGAATACGACGCCTATTACTGTATACATATATAAACTCCTTCAGTATTATCAGCAGCTGTTGCGTTTCTCAGGAGCGAATTACCCTGCTCCATCCCCAGCTGCACCTCTCGTCAGTCATTATAGCATTCTGATTACCCCTGAATCAGACTTAAATTCTCTTCAATATATTGTACATTAAAATAAATTACTGATATCTGCATTACATTTATGTTGGTTCTGTTCTTTTTACCCTAAGGGGGGTTATTGCTGCTTTTATGATTCTATGCTAGGCTGCATGGATGCGTAGGGAGTTCTTGTCCAGGACAGAACCATACCACCAATCAAAACTATATGCTAACTGTCAATCATATGTGACGATAGTGCTCTTGACAGAAATAGTGTTTAATAAAATTTGGTATCTTGTTTATTTTTAATACAGATCCAGTCCAACAGAGGGTAGCCAGCAAGATGAAGCCAAAAAAAAAAGTGTTAAGTACATTTTCTCTATTTAAAATGATATGATATATCAACTACACATTGATTCTGCCATCACAGTTAGGTATTGTCTATACTGGTATATTGGTATAGTTATTTCAATGTTATTTTGACTATCTTTCAGATGAGTGTCCAGAATGCTGTTGGAGAGTGAGGCAAAACAACTTTGACTACTCCAAGGTTTTGAAAAGAAGAGTGAGAGAGGTTTGTCTTTCTATAGTAGTTTCAATGCTCTTGCTTTATATCAATGTACTCGCACTCACTCATTATTAATATTTAAATTCTTTTTGATTCTACGCGACTGGCATATTTGCACACGCCGCTGAGTTTCTTTTTCACGCTGATGCAATGAGCATTCGTGGTTTTTTACCGGTCGCCAAGAGTTGAAGAATGTTCAACTTTGGGTCAAATGCAGTGCTCATCACTGTCACTTTTTACCCAGCCGTCCAATCACAGTGTAGGAGGCGTGGGACTAATAACACAAAACCGGCACACTCTGCTCGTACAAAGTCAACAGATGACAGCAACAAGCATAATAATGGAACAAAATAATTTTAAACTAGAGCCAGAGAAAATACTTTATAATCTATCGACAATTTTGTATAGAAACAACACAGAAACAAACAATCTGTGAAATGAGATAACTAGTAACACTTTCGTGGATATTCCACATAATAACAACAAGCAAAGCATCTCAACTGAAAAAAAAATGCTGCGCTGCCAAAAAATTCTCAAGCACTCACAGCTAGGCGTTATCAGCTGGCTAAAATGGTTTGGTGGACACACAGCCTAAGACTGCTTTAAAAAATTATCTGAAATGTTTGAGCACTTGATTCGACAACTAGATGTTTGGAAGACAATAATCTGGATTTAGTGTTCATGCAGTGAGCACTAATGTAACCATTTTTTACAAAAACCTTTTTTACAAAGTTTACTTTACAATAACAGAAAATAATTTGGCTGTATGTATTGCTCACATGATGTAGAACGCTATCCGAACAATACTTTGGTTACCATCAAATATGTAGCAAAAGTCTTAAATACATTAAAGTATTATGTAGTAGGTTTTAAATGTTTAGGTAGGTCTTAATTATGTTGAAATTTATTTAATGGTACTTTTTGTAGTTCTTTGTTGTCTGTCTGACCAATATAAAACCTAAAATTGCACACACAGTTCTGTAAATTAATGTACTTTTCAAGTAATTATTTGACTTTGGTTTTCCTTCAGAGCTTCATACTTTTTTGCAAGTATTGATGTGAAATAGGTCTTACATTTCCTTCACAATGGTCTTAAAAAATGTGTTACAAATTTTACATTTTACTTAATCAAACTTACATTAATGTAACATTAATGCATAGATAAATATGGATAACTCTTTGGATATGTTATTAATGTAATGTCACCATGAATAGAAACTGTCACAAGGTTTTCATGTAATTTACTAGATCCCTCTAGACCCCTCAGACAGTATATGATATTGTACTGTACCACTTTGAAATACCATCTTACAGCAGTAAATGTTATTTATAAATTTTATTACATGTTAAAGCTACACTGTGTAACCTTTTACTTATTACTTCCACCAACTAATAAAGTATTCTCGTAAGCGTAGAATCTGCCATTTAATTACATATGAGTGAGTCGCTCAAATGGTGGCAGCCATGTTGTGCCTTCATTTTGAAAATACATTCACCAAAGAGGGACATACCTGGAAATTTAAGCTTCGCCCTTTTGCATTTTACACTCAGTGATACTCATTGGAGAAGTCAAACTGGAAGCCATGTTAATCTTGGAATAATATGGCCACCGTAGGAGTAAAAACGCACTCGGAATTGAAATGAGCAGAAATGAATATTTACTGGGTAGTCATATAACTTTTCACAGCTAGATGGGGGGAAAAAATCACACAGTGTAGCTCTAATATTTTCCAACAAAGTATCTTTTGAGGACTCCAGACATAAAGACTGTACTTGCTGGCACCACAATGGCATGACTTGTGCCAAGACAAACGTTGCTGGATATTGAGTTGTGATAGATTTTTATTTATGTTTATTCTATAGGGAACAGAGGAGGTCCTCATTTGTTGGGTTCCATGCAAGACCTGGTAGGTGTACCAATGTACAGTTTATTACATACACAACATTTTAAACATTAACAATGTCGACAGTTACTGAAATGTTTGAATATTTGTTTAATAGTTATATTTTTATAAAATAATATATCATTTTGCTAGCCTGACTTAAGTTACTCAGTAAATCTTTACTCAAAACATTGTCTCTTTACAGTGGGACCAAATGGAAAGACTCCTGGGAGCCCTCCTCCCTTCTTGAATAATGAATTAAACATTTTTTTTAATTTTGTATTTTCTTTTATAATGAATAAAATAACTACAAACATAAACAAAGTTATTGGCTTGTTATTCATTGTCTAAATTGCATATGCTATATAGAGTACATACAGATCTTTAGAAATAACCTAATTAAAAATCCTCTGTTAATTGTCAGTTTTGTATGAATCCTGTTATATCTACTTCTGTACGTCTGTTATGTTCTCACCTGTGTTTGTCTGTGTATGTAGTTATATATGTACTGTCTATATATTGGTTGTAAGCAGGATTTCTTGTAACTTGGTGGATGGGTAGGACATGGTCCAGGAAGAAAGCTATTATATTTTGTGGCAGTTTAAATTTTAGATTAATTAAATTTGATGTAGTTGGAGACATTTGCTCTACTTTATGCCCTTAATGTTCAGGTTTGTGTCCTTCTGTCCAGATGACATTGAGCGGAGAACATCATGATGGTGCTGGTTCCACCCCAGGGCAGGAAGTAGAACAGTAGTTGGCATGCCGTGTAGATGTACTATCGTTATCTGCCTCTGTATTTAGATAGAAGACCAGTAGTAGTTGTATCTTTTGATCTATTATTCATTGGCAATGCAATAATTATCCATTCAAAGCATCAAATTGATTTAATATTGGCATATAACTATAAATAGATTTAAATACATAGAAAGAGAACTGTTTCAATTTCCAAGAAACAAATGTTACTTGTTTTATACAAGCTGAACAGGACTGAACAAAATAACCTGTATTATGAATATCAGGTGGTCAGAGAACAAATATAAAATAATGGTTCATACACTAATAATTATCTTGTCTTTTTAGACTTCTAAAGCTATACAGATCCACTTTGGGAACTGGAAACCCTTAAAGCTCACCTTCACCTGGAAATGAGAGAATGGGTATATGGTAAGAAAATTATGAACATTATATCTGACACAAAATAGTTTTGTGTTTATTATAAAGTTGACCCCTGTGATAACCTTTTTGTCATATGATATCAGCACCATGTTATTCTGCTGTAGTAATCACAAATGAAATGCTTGTCTATCACAATTTCACAAGCTCTCCACCAAAATTTTTATAGTCACTTGTATGATATTTTAGAATAATTTTCATGAAGGTAGATTTTCTTTTGACAAGTAACAATAATGATTAAAAGGTTATTTTGATGTTACTAATGCAGCACTGTAGAATATTTGTAGATATTTGGAATTGTCATGTTTTTCGGGGCTTTGACTGCTGTGTGATGATGCGTCATCTTTTTCTTTCTGTTTTTCCTTGCAATTCTTCTACAGGTCTCGGTGACTTGACAGAGGATGCTACCTATGGGCTCAACAGTCTCATCAATCGGAGGTCACTCAGAAGTCAACACAGACAGGCTGTAAATGCATACAGCAGTATAGGCGCTTTCGATAACATTGAGGACAGGACCGGTGCACTGAAGATGTGTACTAAACAAACCTGCCTTGCTTTTATGTCAAAAAGCCCTTTTTATGAAGTGATTTACAGTATAAGGGAATTTTCATCAGAAACCCAACTGTTGGAAAATAGTGCACTTTGATTTTTACATTTCAAACCAAAGCTACTAAGTGTTTTCACCCATAGCTTAGAGATAATAAAGGCCACTTATCTTCAGGAAAGTATTGACAATATAAATAATGGCACTTTGCTAAAATGTTCAGATTATGTATTGTTATTAGAAACAAAGACAAAATACTAACTATGTGTAAAGGTCTTTTCCTTTCCAGCACTTTTATACAATGTCAATTATATCATAAAAGTTTTTTAAGATATATTTACCTGCCTTCATTCTTAAATTCAAAACTCAAAAATGAAAGAAGATATTAGCAAAAACTGAAATTTTTACTATTCTTATGAATATTTACATTTATTTGTCTCTTTTTTTTCTGACAACAAAAACAGAAAAGCTGCTGTTTCTCCTGACTGGCATCACCAAGTAGCGGATTAATAATGTTAAAAGTCATTTTGCATGTTATTACAATGCATTACCGGTATTTGCTTTTCACGTGTTCATCAACCTATAAGACTACTGACTTATATTGTGCAGACACATTTTAAATTTCTGCCAACTGAACTGTTGGTGTTGTTTGTGAGGTTTTTGCATCACTGTTTGGTAGTGAGCTTGCTAGTTTCAGTCCAAAACTCCTTAGTGCTGCTTTAAATAAATCATTGTTATTTTTGCATGTAAAAAATCTGATGAAGTACATTGATTATAATGTACTTTACTTCAATATTTCCATATTATACTTTGTGTATGTTTGTAGTTTCTACTGTTTGTAGTTTCTACTGTTTGTAGTTTCAGCATACTTGTTAATGAACACCATCAAATCGATATTAAACCATACATGTTTTTCTGTTATGCTTTCCATATCGCATCATCTAAATGTACATCAATATAGTCATAAATCATATCCACTTTAACTGACATCCTGTAAAACTGTATGGTGAAATATCTTTCTTTGTCTTGATGCATACATATGTGCAATACTGTAATAAAAACAATTGTGATGTTTTTGCCTGTTAAATGAACTTCCTATTAAAGTACCATTTGGACACATAATTGGTTTATTCTTTAGACAAATGCAGATATTCACATGTTCAGGACTTGTGCCTTCAAGTGGTAAAAACACTTAATAGTGCATATTTTACTTAGGTGTGGTACATACATATGTGCACTACTGTAAAAAAACACAACTGTGATAGCATTACCTGTTGTGTGAACTTCCAGTATACCATTTGAACACATAATTGGCTGACACATAATTGACTGACTCTAGATGAATAAAGATGCTCTCAAGTTCATGGCTCATGCAAAAACACTAGTGCATATTTTACTTAGGTGTGGTACATACATATGTGCACTACTGTAATAAACACAATTGTGATGGCATTGCCTGTGGGGTTGGAGGTTGGGCCTCCAAAGTCCTCACTGAAACTATGCCTGGGTCAGGGCTGTGTCCATGAAATGTTGAAATTAAAGCCTGATGTAGGACTAACCCAAATACATTGTTGGAAAGGTCTTTGCCTGGAGAATAATATATGCCAGTATGAAGATGAGAAATGGGTCCTGTTTTGAAATATTGACCTCTGAACCTTCAGATATTTTGGAGCACCACAGCTCGTCCTGCTGGCACAATAGGGGTTTAAAGTAGGGTTATAAAACCATCTATCAGCAGAATAAAGGTTTTACTGCAGCCGAAGTCTTAAAACGTTTGTTTGGCCATATGGCTTTACTAAACTGCCCCCTTTGTGCTTAAAAATGTGATGTTAGCATAGCTAAACAATAATGCTTTTTTATGCATTTGGTGTTAGCAGCAAGGATTAATGTGCTTCATATAAATATTTGTGTAAATATGGCATTTTTTGTATTTATTTTGCGTATACTTTCGGACGTGAAACAATTTACTATAGTAAATTTTAGTATAGGCTACTGTATTATAGTATTTACTGTACAGGCTCGGAAGCTTAGCTAGACTAGGTATTGCATGTGATCTTACATGTGTTGTGACAAAAAAAATAATAATATTCTATTGTTGATCCATTTGTCAACGTAGAAAATATGTGGTAAACAAATGTGTACAAGATAAAAACGGCAAATTATAACCAAAACTGAAATAATGATGATAATTGTTTTACTAAAGAAATTAAGAATCAGTCAGACAATGATAGAAAATTCAGGTTCAAGGTTTTATTATTTACAATGGGGAGAGCTAACTTGTGCTACTCAGTCAGGAAACCAGTTTGTGCAGTGGAGAAGAGAGAATCTATAATTCATCATCCGTAGAGGCATCTGTGGAGACATTCTCATATGGGTCTTCATCATCTTCTTCAACAACAGTTCCACCATTCCCATTGACTACTATTTGGGAGTAGGTTTCTTTCACAGCTACCATGTCTGTTTTGAGCTCCTCACATTTTTGGAGGACAGCACTGTGCAGGCCATGGTAAGCTTGACCAGACAGTCCTGAAGGGTAGCCTAAAAATCTAATTGGGATATACAAAAAACAAAACAAAAAACAATTAACCAAAACATCAATATGGCAGTTTGTATGAATTATCATCTGCAAGCAGTTTAATATAACTATATGAAGTAAACAGAATTAAGAAATTAGTACTCACTCTTTGTGGCCAGGTCATCTGCTAGTACATTAGCCTGGTCCTTTAAGGCCCTGCAGGTTCTTGTAAGATGAGTCCAATGTTGTTTCATTTCCTCTAAAATTATAGCCTCTTCCTCAATCAGTCTCTCCAGCTGCATCACCTTGTCAAAAACCTTCTTCTTCATGCCTAAGGAAGTGTCAGGTTCTATGAAGACAAATGACCAATTGAATTAACCACCATATTACAATACTACCTCTTATTGCATTTTTGAGAGTAAAATCCAATAATGGTACAATTCTTTGTCCCTACAACATAGGCAACAAGTGATTGGTGTTGAATCTACAGTGTGAGAAAGAAAAGGATGAGCCACCTTGAAACGTTAATCTGAGGAATCAGACCTTTACTCATTTTCTCGAGTGTAGTTCGAGTTGGCAAAAACAAAACGGTTTAAAAATAAAATTTAATATAGTCTGTCCCAGATTTTCCAAAACAAATGAAAAGCACATGTTAGGGCCTCTTTCCTTTGAAAGTCGGAGTTTAATGAGGTAAGCATTTAAATGAAGATTCACTAAAACTATTAATGTCAAACTTTACATACCAGAATCCCAAGGCCAGATAGGGCTTTCTGCTGCCAGAAGGTCTTCAACTGAATCTACAGATTCTGTGGTGGTTGGAAGATCATTGTATTGGGATATGGCATTAAACAGCTTTTTCTTATCCTCTCTAATCCATCTTCGGATCTTGTGTCGCTGGTTGTTACGGTCTGCAGAAAAAATAATAATTTTAAGTAGGATATGCATAAAGTTTGGTCATTGTGCTAATCAGTGTTGGGGAGTAACTAGTTACATGTAATGGCGTTACGTAATTTAATTACAAAATTATTGTAACTGTAATTAGTTACAGTTACTACGAAAAAATGAGTAATTAAATTACAGTTACTTATGAAATTTTTAACGATTACAAAGGGGATTACATTTGAATATTTACACACATCCACATACAGATTTAACTGATTTCTTTCCCAAATTGCACTGACTATTCTGAGACATACCGCCCTAATAATTTCCGGGATGCGGAAATACAGTCTGGTTCGTAGAATCCAGTCATAAAAACGGAATGCCTAACGCGGACGGAATATCCCACATTTTGGATGACTAAATCAAAAGTAGGTCATTACACTTGAATCAAAACATGACATCGACTAGTGTCTGTGAATATTAAGCCCCAAAAATGCAATAGCCTATATGACTTTCTGCGTGTCTGTGGAAATCAGGCGCGGACTGGACACCGGGAGAACCGGGACAATTCCCGGTGGCCTGGCAGCCGATTTTACCCCACTATTTAATATCTTTATTGTATAATTGCCTGCCGAATGTACTAAAGCGATCATTTGCGAATCCGCCATTTGATAATTAAATCTCTAATAAGTCATGAATTGTCATGACTCGCGCGCTCTCCGCGCCTCCGCCAAACGGTTTGGATCAGAGTCAATGCGAGAGAGAGAGAGAGAGAGAGAGAGAATAGAGTGGAGTGCTGGAGCAGAGAAGCTGAACTACTGTTCAGGGTTTCAGGTCAGTTTCATCTGTAAAGATGCTTTTTTGTCTTTGTTTTTTTTGTTTTTGTTTTAATCAAGCAGCAGCACGTTGCTCATCAGTCATCACTCAAAATACTATATAAAGGACATCATTATTATCTGTTGTAATGTTACAGTAGGAATTTATCTGAAAAAAAATCCGATTTAAATTTACATTTTAATATTTAACTATAAATCCAGAGAAAATGGTTACTATTGTTTAAATGTGGTAACCAAAAATGTAAAATTATTTTACAAATGTATTTATTTAAAAATAAATACAAATCCATTTGCAAAAAAACAAAAACAAAACAAGGTTATTTTACTTTTATATAGGCTAATAAAAGCAAGGTTAATTTTTGTAAGGGAAAAACATGACTCGTGTACAGTATTAGGATTTTTCTATAAAGATATTGTAGTATTGTAGAGTATTGTATTGTAAAGTATAGTTTTGTTCAATCTTGAGTATTAAAGTCATGAGAGATGGATAACAGAGCAAAATAAAGAGACTGAAGAGAAAAATGGAAGTGAAGGTGCAGTTCAGAGACAACTTTTAATTATTTTGCATATCCCCAAATTAAAGATTTAAACCTTTTTTTATGTCAGGTCCATACAAAAAAATTGTTTTGTCCATGAATTTCTTTGTATGAGTTTGAATTTTCCAGTCTGAATTTTTTTCCCAGTCCGTCCCTCCTGTAAATTAATGGCAAAGACATGGTTTCATTTACTACACATAGGCCTACTGAAGCTCGCAGTGTTTTCAACCTCTGCCGCCTCAATATAGGAGTACACGAGCACATAAACATAATTTCTAGAACTGCTCTGTCACTTCATGTGCATTTTACTTATTTTGAGAAAACTATCATCATATACAGAGACAGCAGTTTAAAAAAAACACAATGTTTCAGGAGTTTATTACACAGAATACGTCACACTCTTATTAGATAACTGTATTTAAGTTGATGTATATGCTTTTATTTATTATTCTTTAATTTTCACAAATTTAGAAAAGTAATCAAAAATGACCCTCAAAAAAAAAAGTACTCAAAAGTAATTAGTTACATTGCTTTAATAAAGTAATTGAAAAAGTTACACTACTATTACATTTTAAACAGGGTAACTTGTAATCTGTAACCCATTACATTTCCAAAGTAACCTTCCCAACACTGGTGCTAATGGACATCCAAAAGGTGCCTTACAAATTATGTTATAAAGCGCACATATCATCGGCGACTAAAAATACAATTGTACAATATTTTGACTACACCTCTGGTTAATTTAACCATAATAAATAACCTGGAATGTGGCCAATGTTCAAGTAACGGAGGGAGTTGGGTGATGGTAACATTGGACATATAGGAAGGCAGGACTGTTCACTCAATGTAGGAAGGTTATGTAGTGGCTTAAGTGCACAGTGTAGATGGAAGACTTTGTTCAGTGTTAAGACATGATCAAATTTAAATTACTTAGTTACAGCTATAGATATCACATTTTAAAATGAACTCCACAAGTACATGAAGGCATGGAGGCTACTTACCGGTTACTCGATACAGATCCCTCTTTTTCTGCTGTATGCCCAAGAATAGGCCTTCAATCAGATGTTGCAACGCCACTGGATCATCTGTTCTGAAGTCATCTGGAGCTGTAAAGTATTTATGAAGGTATTTGATCAGTATCATGCATTTTCTGTGCTACCAAAAATAGAACAACTATACTATTTCTATAAAACATCTTATACATTAAATATGGTAAAAGGAGGATTCAATAAGAAGAATGTAGTAGGAACACATGTAAAAACAAAAAAAGGACATCTACAAATGTTCTGCCAAAGAATCTGAAAACAATTTTTCAGTTTGCTAATTTTTCAAGGGTGAGTAAGTATTATAAATTTGAGGGAGAAAGCTACATTAAGTTTAATTATTAACTTAGCATTTCGAGCCATTTCTTCGTTGATTTTCACTTTTGTTGTTGCATGGTTTCTCAGCGAGCTCCTCCTACTGCTGTGAGGAGTATTTCACAACAAGTAAAAAAAAAAAAAATTCTATCGATAGAAAAAAGTACATACTTACTGTCAACTGCCCACTGTCTCACATCAGTGACCCACTGTTGCAGTTCCTCATCAGAACTTTGCGTGCACTTCTTTATAGCCTCAATGTCCTCCTTGACTTCCTTTGTCTTTTGGATAGTCTCAAAAGAATAATTAATGAAAAGTCACAAAAACCTTCGGCAATACTGAAAGTTAGATACTTGGTATGTACAACTTATAAGTGGACTTTAGTCAATTGAAATTTAACATTCATTGATGAAATCTTTATTTTTTACTTACCTTCAAGTACCGTGTAGACAAGTACTTGTGCAGGTTTCTTTTTTTGCGATCATTCCATCCTCTGGCATGCAATGTGATCAAATCTACTCGTGCTGTAATGATGAAGGCATAAATGTGCTTTTCAATTAGTGGTTAGTCACAGAGTATGTTGAAAAAAAAAAAAAAGGAAAGCTGTTTCAACATTTACAATGCTTCCAAAGCACAATACATGAGAACTGTAAAAAAGGACCACTCACCAGCCTTACTCATGTATTTTGTAGTTAGAGCCACACGGGACAAAAAGCTGTTCACTTGTTCAACTTCTTCACCAATTGTTGTGCCTGCCCCTGTTTGGTTTTTGCCACCCCACTGCACCTACAGCATGTACACAAGATGTCCAAACTAAAAAATATCAAGTTCATGGATATCAAAATGGTAAAAGGCTTAGTTACCATATTGTTCGAGAATATACATTTACCTCACATTTTGTAGAGTGCCCCTTTGCATGCATAACTGAGAGAAATGGCTTCATCTGAGTAAGGTTTTGCATTTCTGGGAATGCTTGAGCCACCTTTTGCAGATAGGGCCAATATCGACACATGATGTCAGTGCAGAAGAACTTGCAGTTTGTTTTTGTGGCCAGTTCCTTCTGCAGAAACAGAGGGTATGCAAATATCTCGCCCCTAAACATGTTCAGCCCTCTAAGCAATATGCTGTGCCTGCAAACTGCCACCTCTAGGCCCTCTTCATCACATTTAGTGTTTGTCTTTTTAGAGGTCTCCCTGGCTGCAGCCCATGTTGATGTTAGAGTTACAAATGATCTGCTCTTATCATCTGATCGTGGGTGTATCTCTCTATTAGTTTTATTGGATCTTAGTGCTGCGTTTGACACAATTGACCACAACATTCTTTTGCATAGACTTGAATACTTTGTTGGCATCAGTGGAAGTGCATTAGCATGGTTTAAATCGTATTTATATGACCGCCATCAGTTCGTAGCAGTGAATGAAGATGTATCCTATCGATCACAAGTGCAGTATGGAGTACCTCAAGGCTCAGTACTAGGGCCGCTACTCTTCACGCTTTATATGTTACCCTTGGGAGATATCATCAGGAAACATGGTGTTAGCTTTCACTGTTATGCTGATGATACTCAGCTCTATATTTCTTCGCAGCCCGGTGAAACACACCAATTTGAAAAACTAATGGATTGCATAGTCGATATAAAAAACTGGATGACGAGTAATTTCTTACTGCTAAATTCTGAAAAAACAGAGGTGTTAATTATAGGACCTAAAAACTCTGCTTGTAATAACCTAGAACGCTGTCTAAGACTTGATGGTTGCTCTGTCAATTCTTCGTCATCAGTTAGGAACCTAGGTGTGCTACTTGATCGCAATCTTTCCTTAGAAAGCCACGTTTCTAGCATTTGTAAAACTGCATTTTTCCATCTCAAAAATATATCTAAATTACGGCCTATGCTCTCAATGTCAAATGCAGAAATGTTAATCCATGCATTTATGACCTCAAGGTTAGATTATTGTAATGCTTTATTGGGTGGTTGTTCTGCACGCTTAGTAAACAAACTACAGCTAGTCCAAAATGCAGCAGCAAGAGTTCTTACTAGAACCAGGAAGTATGACCATATTAGCCCGGTCCTGTCAACACTGCACTGGCTCCCTATCAAGCATCGCATAGATTTTAAAATATTGCTTATTACTTATAAAGCCCTGAATGGTTTAGCACCTCAGTATTTGAATGAGCTCCTTTTACATTATAATCCTCTACGTCCGCTACGTTCTCAAAACTCAGGCAATTTGATAATACCTAGAATATCAAAATCAACTGCAGGCGGCAGATCCTTTTCCTATTTGGCGCCCAAACTCTGGAATAACCTACCTAACATTGTTCGGGAGGCAGACACACTCTTGCAGTTTAAATCTAGATTAAAGACCCATCTCTTTAACCTGGCATACACATAACATACTAATATGCTTTTATTATCCAAATCCGTTAAAGGATTTTTAGGCTGCATTAATTAGGTAAACCGGAACCGGAAACACTTCCCATAACAACCTATGTACTTGCTACATCATTAGAAGAATGGCATCTACGCTAATATTTGTCTGTTTCTCTCTTGTTCCGAGGTCACCGTGGCCACCAGATCCAGTCTGTGTCCAGATCAGAGGGTCACTGCAGTCACCCGGATCCAGTACGTATCCAGACCAGATGCTGGATCAGCACCTAGAAAGGACCTCTACATCCCTGAAAGACAGCGGAGACCAGGACAACTAGAGCCCCAGATACAGATCCCCTGTAAAGACCTTGTCTCAGAGGAGCACCAGGACAAGAGCACAGGAAACAGATGATTCTTCTGCACAATCTGATTTTGCTGCAGCCTGGAATTGAACTACTGGTTTCGTCTGGTCAGAGGAGAACTGACCCCCCAACTGAGCCTGGTTTCTCCCAAGGTTTTTTTCTCCATTCTGTCACCGATGGAGTTTCGGTTCCTTGCCGCTGTCGCCTCTGGCTTGCTTAGTTGGGGACACTTCATCTACAGCGATATCGTTGACTTGATTGCAAATAAATGCACAGACACTATTTAACTGAACAGAGATGACATAACTGAATCCAATGATGAACTGCCTTTAACTATCATTTTTGCATTATTGACACTGTTTTCCTAATGAATGTTGTTCAGTTGCTTTGACGCAATGTATTTTGTTTAAAGTGCTATATAAATAAAGGTGACATTGACATGTTCCACAGATGCCTTTTCCATGTACCTGTAACAGTGTCATATCAAAAATATTCCAAACTAGATCCTGACTCACCGTGTACAATCCCAAATCTTTTGACAAATATCTTACTGGAATGGTCTTCTCACGAACACAATCAACAAATGTTGCTACATCTTTGTCATTAGCAAGAAAAACTCCATCAAAAAATGGTTGTTCCTCTGCCCTACAGGAAGATAAAAAAATAAATATATAATACCTTGCTATGTGTACTGTGCTAGACTAACTGAGACATGTTGTTGTTATTATTAAATGTAAATGTTATAATATACCCCTTTGTTTTGCTGAATCTGTATAGTTTTCTGTTTCCGTCTGCAGACACAGCAACTGTATCTGGGGTGCAAGCTGGGCAAGAGAAGTGATCAATGCCGCAGAGTTTTTCTCTTTTATGACGACAATGTCCATTCAAGGAAAGCTTTTTGGAAGACGTTGCCACAAATGTTACCACTCTGAAATTATAAAAATTTGAATACAGTGAAATGCCAGTAAGACTTGCATAAATTCAAAAAACTAATTACTTTCCAAGTCTTACCCATCCAAATTGTTGTGAGCGCTGTTGTAACATTTTCACAAATGCTTGTCTTGAAAGTCCAGGTGCAGTGATCTTCAGGTCCTCAAACGATGTGAAGAGGTCTACCTTGTATATGGTTTGAAACTCGACAGTGCCTGGCCAGTAACCACTAAACAACAGTTCAACCACCTCAGGTGTCCATGATGCAAGACAAGCTCTGCAATTCATCACTGGCAGGAAGACGTCATAGCGACCTGCAAAGATTTCAAAAGAAAATAAATAAATAGTAAACACACTTTGGCTGCGTTTACACTTGGCATTAACATGCGATCACCGTGATCTGCTCAAGCAGATCGGATAATATGCCAATCAGGACACGGTGTGTTTACACCTGTCCACATCAAGTGGCTTCTGTATCTGGATAACAGATTGGATCTCGCATTCCAGAAAAAAAAAAAAGATTGCTTGTAGGTCCATTATATTGGGTGCAGAGGCATTTCGGTTGAAACAAGCCCCATAATCAGAGCCTAATGGAGCAATATCAGACTCATATTCTTACTAGAATCTGAATATGATGACGTCAGGCTAGGGTTCTGGAACTTTAGGGTGCGAAAGCAAACATTTCAGTATATTTGCGAATCTATGTACTTCGCACATGTCTGTATCAAAAAACCACACAGCTATGTGCACCAATTCCTAGAGAGAGGAGGTGGAATAAAGAGAGTGGGTGGGTCTTGGGTCTTGTGTGACGTCCAACTGTGAATCCAGAAACGATGGCTGTATTGTGTTTACATTACACTGAGATACGATCACAATGCGTCCTCGACTCCCTCTGTACCTGGACACACTGATCGGATGACATTCCCATCATAAGTGCGTTTACACTTGTCTTTTCAATGTGTATGTGGACAACATCCGGATACAGGTCGCATGTTAATGCCAATTGTAAAGACAGCCATTGATACTTTTCAGACATCAGTCAGCAGGTTAAGCCAATAGACAAATACAATACAAAATATTGCAAGTCATACCATTTATACAGATGAGCACAACAGATCGTCCAGCTACAACAGCCAGGTTTTGAGGTTCACAATCACAAATTTTGTCTGGTTGTGTAATGGGCAGCAGACACACTAGATGAAAGAATAAATATATTAACTGAAATAAAAACATGTTTTTAAGCTTTCAAGTACTTCTTACCTTGTTCATATATGACATTTTGGCCACTTAGGTCTTGCACAGCAGTTGATGGTGGGAGAGGTTTATAGAATCCATCTATAAGAGTCTCTCGGTTGTGAAAAACAAGATGTTGATGCATAGAAACGTCACACTGGCCACAGTAACGGGGTTTTGGGAAACAGTCCTTGCATCTGATGACTGCTTGTTTCAAGCTGCAGTGATCACAAGGACCATAATGCACACAGTCTGAAGCAAGCAAACTATCAAGGAGTTTTGGCCTTGCTTCCTCCCAGCGTTCTTCAGACAAGGTTTGCCTCAATGCCCAATCATGAGATGCTGCTGATCTGGGTTCATCACACTCCATTGCATTTTGGAGTTGCTGTAGTTGTAAATCTTGCAATAAAAAATTAAATTAGATTACAACTCCTTACCTGTTACAAGCTCGTAAACCAAGAGCACAAACTCACAAAACATTAAACAAGTAATATCTCAGATATTTGTACATTTAACATTTATCATAAAATGTTGGAACTTTTGTTCATTCAGAGGGACTTCGTGAAGACAGTGATACAGTTCCGATGGTTAAAAACATATAAGGTAAACTTACCAATAATCTGTTGTGCATCTACATCTCCAAAATGTTTGGAAGTTGAGGCTTCAGATGTGCTTGCAGTATCTAGAATTATACTATTTTAATGCAGTATCTTGCATTCAAACAACAGAACAGATGCAAATCAACATGAAATGGGATTACTTAAAGGGAACAGAGAGGGGAACTCTTTTCCACTGTACAGCAGCTCATATGAAAATGTATTTTACAAAATTACCGGTCTGTTAGTATTGACAGACTTCAGGGTATAAATGTCAAAGATATGTACTGTATTAGTAGGCAATATTTTTTTTTAGCAAACAGTATTTGGTTGAACACAGTCCTACATTAAATCAAAAACAATTGTTTACCGAGCTCAACTTCTTGAGGGTTACTTGAAGAGACAATGGTTGAGGCAACTGGTTTTCCAGATCGGTCTAGAGTAAAGTAAATGGAAAAAATTATTTGATTTACACAATACTTATTGAAAAATCAAAGGATCTAAAACCTCAAACCATACCTCTCTTTGGTTTGCGCTTCTCATAGACCAAGAATCCTTCTTGGTCTCTTTTTTTCCACCTAAGTTTATGATCAATCTTTTTTCTTTTTTAGGTGGTGTTTTGACCGCTTCCTCACTCTGTATTACTCAAACATAAGAGGTAGAACAATGACTCTGAACTATATACATTTTTAAGAAGTAGAATAATAACATGATTCAGAATATCATTTATGGAAGTTGCAAAAAATACAAACAGTAGTAGTAACAAATTCCAATGATTCATTTTCTTTTCACACATTAGTGAAATACTGATTGATGCGGGAGCATGCTACATACTTAGTTTTATACAAAATACCTGCATCTCCTCCAAATCAGCCATTATTTCCTCAAGATCACGGTGTAATTCCTCCTCCATATTTTTCTCAGTCATTTATTTTTTAATACCTGAGGACCATAAAAAACAAAGTACACATAAAAACAAATGAAAATAAATGGGTAGTGGTTTGCAGAGGATTTCACGTCCATGGTTAAGGTGGGAAACAACCTTGATGAGGTTTTCTTTCCCTACACAGGCAATGCTTAAATAAATGTTTTCAATGCTAGTTAATTGGGTGCCGGTGATGCGTTGGTGATGCAAGTGTTTAAGGTCTGAAGCGGAGCAACCGCCTAGCATTAATCAACTCACCTGTCTGCGTTGTACTGCAGGAGGCAGAGAGATAGTGAGATTACAGATGATCTTCAAATCTGTTAAAATAAAGTTTTGAATTAATTTATGAAAACAATACATTTATAAGAAAATAAAGGGTCAGTGACGATCTGAAAAATAAATCAACGCAACATATTTTAGCAAGAGAACTGTAACCAAATTGCTATATAAAACATAGAAATTCCAGGCAAAGTAGGCTCACAAAGCCAAGAGCAACAATTGTTAGAGGTTGTTGTGCTTGGCTAGCATTGCAGGGAAAGTGGAAACATCGAACTACATTAAAGCTGCTACATTAAAATGCATGTACAATATATAAATAAATGTAGTAATACGCACTCATATGCAATTATGGCTATGACACAAGTTGTTGCTGCATGGAAAGACTAACCTCCTGTTCCTTGATAGGCTAAAAACAAAAAAACTTTACTCTTCTTCCTCTTTGATATGACTGGAACCTGCAAGCATATGTAAAATTGTTTGGTAATATAAGGCATTTGGGCTACACGGAAATGTAGTTTCTTAGTGTAAAAACAAAAAATATTAACACCATGTTGTGCATAAAAAAAAAAGAAAATACACGTTTGTACGCACAGTATTATGGCATCACGTACTTAATTGGTCGACAGCATTAGACTGTATAAAAACATGGACGTAGTGTCCGTGACGTCACCCGTAGACTCCTGAAATGTGCAGAGAGGCCCGTCGCGACTCTCCCGGACAATGAAAAATGGGCAGAAAGGCGGGGGCTACTTACTGAAGCCACGCCCACTTAGCGCGACGGCAGTGTCAACAGCGGCAATCCCCCTGTCACTCAAGTGGCCGGGCCCTTAATTATGCAGAACTTTACGTCTTAATATAATTTAAACGGATGAGTTATAAAAAAAATTCACCCCCTTCACAGTTGTCATGAAGGGCAAAATTAGCTATTTAGGCCAAAATCATTTTTTGCACCAGGCTGAAAACATGTTTTTTTCTGCTGTAAAGTTGGGCATTTTAACATGGGGAGTCTATGGGACTGACTCCCTTTTTGCAGCCAGCCTCAAGCGGCCAGTCGATGAATTACAGTTGTAGTCACTATGATTGGCCTCACGAGAAAGAGCGGGAGGTTGGCGCTCGGTCGACAGTTTCATGGGATCTGTAGTTCTATACGACACAGATTAAGCATTCAAAGTAATGCAATATATCTCGCATTTGTTTGCAAATATGGATGCGCTCATAACTGGCGATATGATGATGGTGTATATTTGCAAATATATATCATTCAGACAGGTCAGGGTTAGCTCACTAACGTTATCCACCTAAAGTTAACTACAAAAAATACTACAGGATACGTAATGTTAAGTTAATCGAAGGCCAAATTGCTTTCATCGAGAGTGCTCACATGATTTTAACGTCACATTTACCATTAGGCTACAGAAAACGTATTACAAAAAAAAATGACCTGGCTAACAATACCTAAGTTACTTTGCCGGGGTTCTGAGGATGTATGCGATGGATGTAACTTTATGAACTTCAGCTAAATCACCCACAGGCATTCGCCTGCATGTCCTACCGACGTCATAAGCACTCACATGATTCTAACGTTACATTTACCATTAAAGCAAACATGATTCAGTAAAACAACACATATCACTAACATTTATCACAAAAATAACACAGTTTTAGGATAATGGGATATACTAGTGTACATACCTCTGCTCTTACTGTCGATCACAATGTCATGCAGTCCTTCTCTTTAGCGACCCCAGTGGACGTTTGTGTCTCAAAACTGTAGCAATACGTACCGGGTGGTACATATTTGTGGCGCTGCAAAAAAGTGTGCAGAGGTACGTATTTCCCATGAGACCAGGTTGGTTATAACAAGTCTCAGTTAGGTTAACACAGTACACGAAGCATAGGCTTTTAAATAATATAATAAATAAAAAGAAAACAGATAGAATAAAAAAGAATAGAGCAAGTTAGAGAACTTTACACACACACACACACACATGTAAATAGATATAAACCGCAATGTTTTTCATAGCGTTACACTTTGAAACCAGAACGATATGTTTCCATGATTTTGTTTGCTCTTTCTGTTTGAATCTGTTTACCGTAGTTTTCACCATCCTAATTGCAATGGTTTGGTCTTGCGCTTAGGGCCTATACGACTCGTTTTCCCAGTTTTTGGTCTCGTGTAAGTGGGTCTCTTTGTTCATACCAAGCAATATTTCTGTGAATTTGGGTATTAAAATATTGCTTTAAACATCGTCTTCATTCGAGACGTTTACTTAACATCATTATATTATCCTAGTTTATATCAGATATAAGATATGTTGCTTATTATTATTGAATTGTTATGAACAAAGAGACCCACTTACACGAGACCAAAAACTGGGAAAACGAGTCGTATAGGCCCTAAGCGCAAGACCAAACCATTGCAATTAGGATGGTGAAAACTACGGTAAACAGATTCAAACAGAAAGAGCAAACAAAATCATGGAAACATATCGTTCTGGTTTCAAAGTGTAACGCTATGAAAAACATTGCGGTTTATATCTATTTACATGTGTGTGTGTGTGTGTAAAGTTCTCTAACTTGCTCTATTCTTTTTTTATTCAATCTGTTTTCTTTTTATTTATTATATTATTTAAAAGCCCATGCTTTGTGTACTGTGTTAACCTAACTGAGACTTGCTATAACACTTATATACCATTGCTCTTTTTGTTGTTTTGATTGCTTCCACCGTCCTCATCTGTAAATCGCTTTGGATAAAAGCGTCTGCTAAATGAATAAAGGTAAACGTAAATATCTCACCACTCTAACAAATTTTGGGTGTACTTAGCAGGGGCTATTGTGTCTTTAGGGTATATTGTACTTATTGTCATTATGGATATTTGTACGCTTATTTTCATTTCGACATCTTAATGAACACTTACACAATTTGTCTTCGTTTGAGTAGCTAACGTTACTCGACGGTCACATTTAAGTTTTCACCGCTTACACTCACCAAAAACACCTGAAATCTGTAACTCTGTCATAATTAGGTTAGTTAAAAATACAAAAATTTAATGCCTGACACCTTTGTAACTGACTAAAAACCGATGTTTAAGCTAAACAAATGACAGAGGCACTGTGCCTAAAACTGCGAACACAAACATCACTAACTTAAATGAGCAAAATACAATAACCACCAATATGTGTTCACACAGTTAACTTTATTTAGATGATTCAGCATTAACTTAAATGAACAGATGATAATGATCACCAATATGTGTTCACACAATACATTTATTTAGATGATTCACGGAAATAAAATGACTCTTGAGTTGTTAGAAGAAAGAAAAATGTGTACTGACATAACTGCGAAAATGACTTAAGTGCCCTATGAATCAGTTCATTGAACCAAACTGTCCAAATGAATCATTTTCAGAAGTGAATCGGACTTTGCATCAGTAAAACAGATCACAAAAAAGAGATTTGCAAAGGTGTATGATGGGTATTGTAGTTCCCTGACCTGAAGATCTACATAGCTTGAATGAGGTATTAGTTAAATGTATTAAATTGAACCCCTTTGTAAAAAAAAAAACATATAATACATATAATAACAATAAATAACTGTTAACACATATTTAGACTAAACGACTATATTCAAGAATAATACGATATACTGTACATGTGCTAAAACAGGCTAAAATAGGGGTTGGCTATGCTGTAATGGAGCAACCGTTGTTATGTTATCTTGTGAACCATTAGGATGCGTGTGTCCTGAAACCAAATAATTGTCTTTATCTTTAGAAAAAGACAATCGTGTCCTGCTGCTGTGGTCTGAATATCCAGTCTGTCTTCATCAGGAAATGATGAACACCCATCATCAGACCCTGTTCTGGAGATTGTGTGTATGTTTGTTTATTTTACAGACATATTTCATTCTAAAACTAGGTAAGCAGGGCCTTGTAATAATATGGTAAACATGTCATAAGTCGGTCAATCGTGCATCCAGAGTTTATCTTACTACATCTCTATAATACATTTCTGCAATGGCTATACTTGTCACGGTGCTTTCAAGTCGGGGTCTGGTGGTTGTTTTAAGAGCAAACCCTTGTTTGTCAAACTAGTGTTAAGCGACACTGTCCGCATTTTTAAAGTTAAAGAGGATAATGAACACTTTCACAATCTATTATTGTCAGAATGCATAATCAGTGTTAGGGATCAACTAGTTACATATAGCTAAATTATATCATTTGATTACAAAAATAAAATGTAATCAGTTACAGTCACAGAAAAATAATTAAATTGCGGTTAATTATGAAAATGTTACATCTGAATATTTTTTCACACACGTACAGATTTAATTAATATATTTCGTAAACCACCTTAACTAACTCTAACTACTCTATGTATTTAATCTCCAAGCAAATCTGATTTTGTGGTGGTTGTGCTTTAAAATGAAATCACGATCACAATCCTAATTTAAGTGATGAAGGATTTTGAAAAGTCTGACGGTCATTAGCTGTTGAGCGCTCTAATGTTAACCCCGTGAAATGTTTACACGTTTCAAAAGATTAACGGTTAAAAACATTACAAGTCATAAACATGTAATCAAATGTTATCAGTTACATTACTTTTTTTAAAGAAATTTATATAGTTGCGCAACCTTTTAGATTTTAAATAGGTTCATTTGTGATCTATAACCTATTGCAAAGTTCATAGTAACTTCCCCAAAACTGTGAGTAAAATAATTCCCCCCAAGGTCTCAGTACAGCTAAACGTTAAAACAAAAACTTAAGGTCTTTGTCGGCAGTTTTGTGAGGAATGTGTGTGAAAACCGCGTGGTTTAAAAGAAAAATGTTTTAGCTTATATATGTGATTTTACTACAAACTATAAGCAATCTAACTAAGAAACCTAATATGTTTTTATTTATTTTTTATTTTCCAACCAAACCGGTTGTTCGCAGTTAAAAAGTCATAAGAATGTTTATTGTGTTTTGAAAAGAAAGTAAGTTATGATATATAAATAATATATTTTTTATTGTTTAACATCAATCACAATGCGTTTATGTATTTCTTCTGCTTCATGTATGCAACGGTTACCGTACACACATTCAAGAGAAATGCATAAACTCAATTGTTTTAAACAATCTAAACCAACTAGTCTGTCATTAAAAAACTCTTAAATTTTTTTCTTCACGCATCTATTTTCATCTGTCTCTGGACTCTTGCTAAAAACATTTGAGTGCTGACATGAATCCTACATGAAAGCTAAAAAATTATACTTTTTAAACTATTTTAAACATCATGGTTAACAACCCCATTTGGAAAGTGATAAAGGACATCTAATGTTTTTCTGTATGTCTACATTTGTATCTGTGTGTGTGTGTGTGTGTGTGTGTGTGTGTGTGTGTGTGTGTGTGTGTGTGTGTGTGTGTGTGTGTGTGTGTGTGTGTTTATGATTGTATGGTTGTGTTTGCGTACTTGTTTGCATTCTCAGTACATCTATGTTGAGGTTGAAAGATCTATGGGTTAATAAAAATAATAAATGTAATTAAAATAAAAACTAACAATATAAATATATATATATATATATATATATATAAAACACCCTCTGTCTTGTTAATCCTAACATTGGGATGTATGACTGGATGGTTTTGGCGGTTAAATGACAACACCAGACGCCAGACACAGTCACGTTTCGATGCACAACTTGAGACGATATATTTCTTTCCTGTTATATTGTTAAATGGGGGTACTTTTAACTACATATGTCTGGTTTATTTACTAGATAACACGACATAAGCGCGGGAGAAGGAAAGTATGTGTGTGTGTGTATGTGTGTGTGTGTGGGTGTGGGTGTGGGTGTATTGAGACTTGAAAAAAGCAAGGTAGACTACGCTTGTTTGTTTGTGTATTTATGTACCTGTTTGAGTGTATATTTGTATTTGTTTGGTTACATGTTCATGTTTTCTGTATGTTTAAATTGTGTGTGTGTGTGTGCGTGTGTGTGTGTGTGTTTATGATTGTATGGTTGTGTTTGTGTACTTGTTTGCATTCTCAGTACGTCTATGTTGAGGTTGAAAGATCTAGGGGTTAATAAAATTATAAATGTAACTAAAATAAACTAAATTAATTCGAATTAAACTACATTTTTCTATGGTCTGACTTGTTAAAAGATTTCACATCCTTTTGACCAGTAGATGAACTTTCAGCTAAACTTACTATCCAGGTCTAACCCATAAAGTTGAAATTGTCACCCTTTGATCACGGAAAACACCAGAACCCCCGGAAAACTAATTAGATTACAGTTGAGTTGCAAACCCCCCTCCAAAAAACCTTTAGATGTTTTAAAGTCTGACATGGTCGTAAAAGTTAACACAAAGACACCAGACACGTTTCTACGCACTACTAGAGATGAAATATTTAGCCTTTCCTGTAATGTTGTAAAAGTTTCTTTGGCAAGAAAAGCCCATCTTGATATATCACATTCATTCCGGTTTAATATTTGTGTTTGCCTAAACGCATGTTTTAATTGATATAGCAACGATATAGCAATGATAGAAGTTAATATTGACAACATAAAAGACATATTCAAGGGTTTAGACTACTAAAGTATGTGTGAGTGACTTATTAAAATTAAATAAAACAACACTTTTTTCCAACAAGGAATTTTGTTGAGATTAAAAAATTAAATCGTATATGTAAACCTAATTTTAAAGTAAAAACATCGGTCTAATATTAAAACCAGGTAGAATGTTTTCATCGAATGAGAACTGATGTGTTGTTATTAAAAACATTTCTTTGTTTAATTCTTTTAACATACATTTAAACCTTTGCGACCAACGTTATTAGCGTGGTTGGGGAAGTGTTAGTGTGTGTTTTTTATTTTTTATTCGATGCTTTAAACATTAAAAACATAAAGACGTCCATTACTGGTAGATTTACAAATACGGTCTGAGATTACACTCAATTTTTGTTCACACTCTGTACATCATAAAACAAAATAAATGTAAAATATATAAAACAAAAAAAATAAAAATATAATGATAAAGAAAATGTAGTGGGGAGTAACAGATTTTCACATTAAGAAACCAAAGTCCTCTAATGAAGAATACAAAAGTCTTGCTTTGGGACTTTTCATGCCTTTTAACGTCCCCAAATACATCACAAATTCCTCTTTAAACGCCACTAAACGTGGGGGGAATTTTGAAAAACATACATTTATGAATCTAGAATTTCGTGCCAGAAGTTAATAAGTTAATAAGAAGTTAGTAAGTGTGAGTGGCTTATTAAAATAAAATAAAACATCAAGGTCTTTTGTTTAGATTAAAAATAAAGAGCATAGAATACCAGAAAGAACATCTAATCATCCGTCCGTTTATACTACAGAAATGATTGTCATATTTTTGGCTCTTCAGTGGGGTTGAACACATTAAAGTAGTCATATGTTCAGACTCATTTTCAGTACTATCAAGTTTAAAGAGTGGTGAAGCTTCTACTAGACAAAGCATTTTGTCAGGCATTTTACAGAGTTTGTTCAGAATACAAGCATTAACAAAGATTTATTTTGTATGGATACCCACACATATAGTTAATGAAAGTAGTGGACCAGATAAAAGTGGACCATTAAAATGTCAGACATCTTATTTAATACTCCAATGAGTAAATTAGAAATAAAAGGTCTAATTAAAAATAAATACAAATAAAAAGATACGTGTCAAATTAAATGGGTTGGTTAGAATAAAGGCCAGCATTTATATAATATTCAAAGACCAGTTGGAAATGAATGGAGAATTTTTGGGAATAGAAGAGAAGATCTCGCCATAGAATTGGACGCATTGCACTTAATCAGTCATTATTTATAAGATGAAATACAGGTGTCTGGACTTTGTGTTAAATGTGATATTGTGAAACAGTTGAACCTATTTTAATAAAATGTAAAATATATGACAACGAAAGATTACAACTTACAGAAGCACTTAATATAGCAATAAATCAGATCTCATTTTAGATTTTGTTAAATAAAGATGTGGCTATAGAAATGTTTCACAGAATAAGCATGGGGGAAGGAAAGTATGTGTGTGTGTGTGTGTGTGTGTGTGTGTGTGTGTGTGTGTGTGTGTGTGTGTGTGTTTTATATATATATAAAACACCCTTTGAAATTAGTTAGTTTCACAAGCCAGTTACAAGCATCTCAAAACCTGTTAGATGTTTTTACAACCGCTTCATGTCTAACTGATATTTAGACGCCTGTAATCACACAGACACCGACACATTCGGGTTTCGGTGCTTGAGATGACCGAGATGACGTCTGGTTTATTTACTAGATAACGCGACACAAGCTTGACAGAAGGAAAGTGTGTGTGTGTGTGTGTGTGTGTTAATTGACATAGCTTGAGAAATTAAGCTTGACAAAAATAAAAAAATATATCGACGGAGATAGTCTAAATTTAGACTAGTCATAGATTAAAGTAATTAACTTAACACATTAAAAAAAAATAACGCTTTTTCAACTATGTTTTTTTTTGTTTTTTAAGACTAGCCTAAAAGTAAATAAAAATCGTATAGGTCTACATCATTTAACAAGTAAAAATTGACCATATGTTTAAACGGATATAAAGTTTTCACTAATTAAGGACTGATGTCTATTTATTAAAAACTACTTAGTTTAATTATTGTAACGTTTAAATCTATTTAATGCTACTATCACGCCTCCTGCCCGACCCTCTCTAGCGCTGGAGGCGTGGTTTTTTTTCCGGAGCATTCCCGAGCCTCATTCTAACTGTTCATCGGTGCCGGGAGGTTGTTTTACGGACGCTTCACAACTCTGCCGGAGGATCTTTTTTTTTTCTTTCTATTAACAGTCTCGCTTTTTAAAATTGTAGTTAGTGGTAAAGCATAGATTTGACAAGACTTTCTTGGTTTATAACATTGCTTTATGTTTGCTTCTTTTTTTTTTTTTTTGAGTCGAGCTAACGTTACCAGAGACGTCATAACACTTTGCTGTGAGATCTTTTTTTCTTTTGTTTAACTCTTGTCAGTAAAATTTTAGTTAGTGGTAAAGTACAACATAGTTTTGACAAGTATCTTGTGCTGGTGTTTTAAAGACGGGGTCTGGTGTATTTTATTTAGATCCGCGTAATGTCTACCATCTTTTTTCTTTTGTTTTAAATTTTCTCTAACCTCGTGACAAAACTCCTACTTTTCTGGTTTGTATCGCTGTTTTACATTCGTTTCTTTTTTTCAGTTTGAGGTAAGGTACAAATGCTAAAACTCTATTACCTAGTTTTCTTTATTTTCTAACTGGTAACAAAACACCATTTTTAAATTGTAATGCTACAAGCTCTCACATCTTTTTCACGTATTGCTTAACGAAAACATATCTGATAGTTTTGACTCGTTTGGTTGTATCAGATAAATAACCAGTAACATAGTTTTATTTCATTTGTAACAACTTTAACAACGTTTTACACTTTTCCAACTACGGAAACGATCATTACATTGTTTCCATTGCTGCTATGCGTTTATAACCTTTTTCTTGAAATACACTGTTTATTTAAAACCTTAATAAAATCTTCCCTTACACCATTTTCATGATTTCGCCCTTTTCAAAGTAAAAAAAAAACACATAGCTTCCCACAACTTCTCCCCCCCTCCGAAATTCCTCCTTGGTTCATAAGTTCATATTAAGGTCACTGGAGGGTGTACAGGGAGGGGAGGGGGGTGTACAAACAGGTGTCCAGAACAGATGGCTTTTATGACCCTCATCAATCAAATTTTTGGAGACAAGGTGCACATTACCCTCTCTAACCGCAGTGTTCAGGTTTTTTTTTTTTGTTTTTTTTTTTATGAGGCTGTGGCCTTATTGTTTTTTTTTTTTTCAATTTGTCACTGTGCATTCAATGTTAAATAAATTATATTAATGATACAATATGGTTACGACTGTAATTTTCTCGCGAGCCTTTGTAGCTTTATGGTACTTCGTTTGTTTTGAATAGGCTGGCTGAAACGATGGGAGGCGCTCGATCTCGTCCCAAAACCTAATGTCACGTCACCAGTTTGGGAACATTTTGGCTTTCAACCCAATGAAAAGGGCGAGCCAGCGAATATACATGAGCCGATATGCAAAATTTGCTGCAAAAAGGTTCCTGTGACACTGCAATACATCTAATTTGAGGTCATCGGGACATTCTAAAACGCTTAACGTGAAAAGCGCTTAATCAACAGATTCATGTAAAAGTTTAATGATCTTAAAAAGTAACCTTCATAGTGCTTAATGAATAGACTGTAGTTTACAGTTGGCACAGTTAAAATCTGGTTTCACAGGCAGGGCGTATTGTACTTATTTATTCAGTGTAGGGTTATTTAATCTATAACAATATTGCTTAGTTAGCACATAAGACGAAATACATTAATACATGTCATAAAAAAGTTAGCTTAGCTCAAGCTTACCCGCCTGCGCCGTCGTGTTTGTCTTGCCTGGTCTTTACTCGCGCGGTTGTCTGTCTCGTCCCAGCTCCTTAAAATTTCCCAAATTCCCCTGTATTTTTCCGCTGTGTTTTTCCTTGCAGCATGTAGCCTTTGCTCAAACAAATATTGTCTCTTCCTTGAGATAAACAGCCACACACCGAGAAGCAAGAATAGGATCTGCTGTATGTCCTCCATTGTTGTTTGCGGTGAACTTTCCTCTTCCCGCGCGATCGAATGACGTCAAGCTACTTTCCGTCATACACCACGCCTATCAAGTGACGTTATCACTACTTTCTGGAATACACCACGCCTATCAAGTAAGGGTACTGTTGGCGGTGGAAACGCTAGCCAAATCATGGTTAACAGACCCGACCCGTACCGTACCGTACCACTCGGTGGAAACGCGCCATAAAAGAGCTTGATCTGAGAGATAATAAGATTGGAGACTCAAAGCAGAAGCTCACTGATGTGCTACGAGACTCGAACTGTAAACTGTGAGTAATCTTCACTTTGTGATATTAAAAAGATTAATTTACCTCTGATATGTGAACAAATATATACTTTCAAATATTTGTGAATAGTTTATCAAATTATCATCAAGCTTCATTTCAAAGGGTTTGTGTCATAATGAAATGTAAAGTTGATAAAAATGTTGAACACAAAGGAGAAAAGAGAAGAAAAGCAGACTGTCACAGTTTTCTACAGCAACAGCTGCTTTATTAATTTGATCAGTAATAGTGTATCATTAGAGTTTGAAATAGATTTGTTCAGATTGTAGGAAAAGGCTGGTAAAATCAGAGCAGATTCAGCTTCAGCTCAAAGTCGTCCAGCATCACATGATCAATGTCTCTGTCGTTGTCACTTATTATATTTGGTGTACACTCGTTAGTATGTTTCTCTCTTTATATTGACTTAATCGAGACATAAACAGAATGGAATTCATGTTTTAAATGTATTATATTTAAAACACAAATACTGTTTTATAAATATGTATTTAAAAAAAAAAAATAATAATGTGATTGCAATATAGTAACTATTTTATACTTTGTTCCACTGAACTCTGATTATCTTCTGTTCAGCCTTAGAGTGTAGATGGAGATCCATCACCAAAAGTCCCTGATAGAGTTCAATCACCAGAAGTTGATAAATCATATGTAGATGGTGTCAGCTTTTTAAGTTATCTTCCTGATGTAACCAAATTCCTTAGCATATCCAAAACCTCAGAACAACTTGATGATGTAACAGAAACTATGGACTCTCTCTTTTCTAGCACTTTAAATAAAGTTGCTCCTTTACGCTTAAGGAAGGTTAAGGAAAACAGTTTGACACCATGGTATAATGAGCATACTTGCACCCTAAAGAGAGCAGCCCGAAAAATGGAGCGCAGCTGGAGGAAAACAAAACTAGAGGTATTTCGTATTGCTTAGTGGGAAAGTAACATATCCTACAGAAAAGCATTAAAAACTGCTAGATCCGATTAGTTTTCTTCTCTTTTAGAAGAAAACAAACATAACCCCAGGTATTTATTCAATACAGTGGCTAAATTAACGAAAAATAAAGCCTCAACAAGTGTTGACATTTCCCAACACCACAGCAGTAATGACTTTATGAACTACTTTACTTCTAAAATTAATACTATTAGAGATAAAATTGCAACCATTCAGCCGTCAGCTACAGTATCACATCAGACAGTGCACTATAGACCCCCTGAGGAACAGTTCCACTCATTCTCTACTATAGGAGAGGAAGAATTGTATAAACTTGTTAAATCATCTAAACCAACAACATGTATGTTAGACCCTATACCATCTAAGCTCCTAAAAGAGGTGCTTCCAGAAGTCATAGATCCTCTTCGGACCATTATTAATTCCTCATTGTCATTAGGATATGTCCCCAAAACCTTCAAACTGGCTGTTATTAAGCCTCTCATCAAAAAACCACAACTTGACCCCAAAGAACTAGTTAATTATAGACCAATCTCGAATCTCCCTTTTCTGTCCAAGATACTAGAAAAGGTGGTATCCTCACAATTATATTCCTTCTTAGAGAAAAATGGTATATGTGAGGATTTCCAGTCAGGATTTAGACCGTATCATAGTACTGAGACTGCTCTCCTTAGAGTTACAAATGATCTGCTTGAACCAACAAAGATACGCATCTGATCGTGGGTGTATCTCTCTATTAGTTTTATTGGATCTTAGTGCTGCGTTTGACACAATTGACCACAACATTCTTTTGCATAGACTTGAACACTTTGTTGGCATCAGTGGAAGTGCATTAGCATGGTTTAAATCGTACTTATATGACCGCCATCAGTTCGTAGCAGTGAATGAAGATGTATCCTATCGATCACAAGTGCAGTATGGAGTACCTCAAGGCTCAGTACTAGGGCCGCTACTCTTCACGCTTTATATGTTACCCTTGGGAGATATCATCAGGAAACATGGCGTTAGCTTTCACTGTTATGCTGATGATACTCAACTCTATATTTCTTCGCAGCCCGGTGAAACACACCAATTTGAAAAACTAATGGATTGCTTAGTCGATATAAAAAACTGGATGACAAGTAATTTCTTACTGCTAAATTCTGAAAAAACAGAGGTGTTAATAATAGGACCTAAAAACTCCGCTTGTAATAACCTAGAACACTGTCTAAGACTTGATGGTTGCTCTGTCAATTCTTCGTCATCAGTTAGGAACCTAGGTGTGCTATTTGATCGCAATCTTTCCTTAGAAAGCCACGTTTCTAGCATTTGTAAAACTGCATTTTTCCATCTCAAAAATATATCTAAATTACGGCCTATGCTCTCAATGTCAAATGCAGAAATGTTAATCCATGCATTTATGTCCTCAAGGTTAGATTATTGTAATGCTTTATTGGGTGGTTGTTCTGCACGCTTAGTAAACAAACTACAGCTAGTCCAAAATGCAGCAGCAAGAGTTCTTACTAGAACCAGGAAGTATGACCATATTAGCCCGGTCCTGTCAACACTGCACTGGCTCCCTATCAAGCATAGTATAGATTTTAAAATATTGCTTATTACCTATAAAGCCCTGAATGGTTTAGCACCTCAGTATTTGAATGAGCTCCTTTTACATTATAATCCTCTACGTCCGCTACGTTCTCAAAACTCAGGCAATTTGATAATACCTAGAATATCAAAATCAACTGCGGGCGGCAGATCCTTTTCCTATTTGGCGCCTAAACTCTGGAATAACCTACCTAACATTGTTCGGGAGGCAGACACACTCTTGCAGTTTAAATCTAGATTAAAGACCCATCTCTTTAACCTGGCATACACATAACATACTAATATGCTTTTATTATCCAAATCCGTTAAAGGATTTTTAGGCTGCATTAATTAGGTAAACCGGAACCGGAAACACTTCCCATAACAACCTATGTACTTGCTACATCATTAGAAGAATGGCATCTACGCTAATATTTGTCTGTTTCTCTCTTGTTCCGAGGTCCCCGTGGCCACCAGATCCAGTCTGTGTCCAGATCAGAGGGTCACTGCAGTCACCCGGATCCAGTACGTATCCAGACCAGATGGTGGATCAGCACCTAGAAAGGACCTCTACATCCCTGAAAGACAGCGGAGACCAGGACAACTAGAGCCCCAGAAACAGATCCCCTGTAAAGACCTTGTCTCAAAGGAGCACCAGGACAAGACCACAGGAACCAGATGATTCTTCTGCACAATCTGACTTTGCTGCAGCCTGGAGTTGAACTACTGGTTTCGTCTGGTCAGAGGAGAACTGGCCCCCCAACTGAGCCTGGTTTCTCCCAAGGTTTTTTTCTCCATTCTGTCACCGATGGAGTTTCGGTTCCTTGCCGCTGTCGCCTCTGGCTTGCTTAGTTGGGGACACTTCATCTACAGCGATATCGTTGACTTGATTGCAAATAAATGCACAGACACTATTTAATTGAACAGAGATGACATAACTGAATCAAATGATGAACTGCCTTTAACTATCATTTTTTCATTATTGACACAGTTTTCCTAATGAATGTTGTTCAGTTGCTTTGACGCAATGTATTTTGTTTAAAGCGCTATATAAATAAAGGTGACTTTGACTTTGACTTTTGCTCTGCAGAGACCTAAGTCAAAAAGTTTCCGGCTCAGACTGCAATTGGGTTTAGCGTATGTGGCTCTCACGTGATTAAGGAACGAGTCAAAAACCCGATAGACCCGAACTATGAACTAATCAATTCTCTTTCCGGCTCAGACTGCAATTGGGTTTAGCGTATGTGGCTGTCACGTGATTAAGGAACGAGTCAAAAACCCGATAGACCCGAACTATGAACTAATCAATTCTCTTTCCGGCTCAAGACTGCATTGACTGACAGGTGAATCACTACTACTAGAACAGAACCTATAGAATAATGCGCATGCGCGACTGAACGAATCACTCCCCGAGACGACTCGTTCTTCCCGAGTCACATTAAAGATTCTTTCAAAATAAACGAATCGTTCAAGAACGACACATCACTACACGGCACAAAGCGAAGAAATGTCGAGCGCACAAATCCTCGTGTATCTGTCCAACAGTTTATCGATCATTTGTTTCTTCACGGTTTTAAATTCCATTTATTGTTGGTTTGATGCCAATTCATAGTTCTTGTAATGTGTGATCTAACAGACACACGGTAGCGAGTCGTTTAAAAAAAGCAAAAAACTCCAACAAAATAATCATTTTATGCAAATCCACAGCCCTTTATCTACAGATCAAGCATCATAATGTGAATATATCATATTGGAGAGAGTTTTACCGTGTATCCTGCTCGATCCTGCTGTAACGGACGAGGCACGCGCGTGGTTTGAATATAAAATGGAGAATGATTGACAGCCGCAGAGCAGGGAAGACGAGTTTCCATAAACTGTAATTTAATGATATAAATATAATTCTGTCCCTCAGATTAAGCTATGGAATTAAGTTACTTCAGATGACTTTGTGAAATTATAATCAGAACCTCTCAGACCTGCACGATTCACACAAGTCATGCAGACTGACGCGAAAAAAGCGGGAGGTGGTGTCGAAAAGTGGGGGATTTACTACTGCATTTCAAGTGTCAGAAATTCAGCGGAAAAAAGTCTAGCATAATTATGCATTTAGAAATAGTAGTTTGCATTTAATAGCCAGTTAGCCAGCAACCTGTGATAGCATTACTCACCCACTACCAGATGTTATAGTTTGAATGAAGAATGCTAATGTTAACGTAACTAGTGATATCCTAGTGATAGTTACATGCTATCGAGCGTGAATGCTGAAATTACGGCCAGAGTCAAGGCCAGTCAGGTGTAATGTTAATTGAAAAAAAAAACATTAAGGGTATACAAAGTTGATTGTTTTACCTTCTTAGTATCAGTGTTGCTCGTAGTTCTTCTGTGTCTCTCAGCCAGCCTGGAGGGGTCGGTTGAAGTGTTACCGCGGCCGCCGCTTAACACACAGTTCAACTGTAATGGACGTTTTTTTTAAAAAATTATTTATATAAACAGGTCAGGTGGTCAGAGAGCGGGAACTCCAACTCAGCAATGCGCATGTGCAAACCATGCTTAATTTAATAAAATTGCTTTGATCAAGTGAATAAATTCAGTTTAATGTCCCGCTGCAAATCATATTGTATCCATGTAAAAAAAATGGATTCAACCATAAATATAAACTAAAACATTTAGTTTAAATGAAAAAAAAACTATAATTTTAAGCTATTTCAATGACAAAATGCACATTAAACGAATAACAACAATGTTAGACTTTTTTCAGTGTAGGCTGCTTGTGAGTGCTAAGAAAAGTCAAATCAACATATCTTGGCCTCACTCAGATGGCAACTAGTTAAAATATAAGGTTCTGTTATATGTGTTCAAGGCAGTGCATGGAATGGCTTCTGCTAATGTGTCTGAGTTGATTACTTTCTGACAGTCATCTAGGTCTTTAAGATTAACAAATAAGTTGTTTCATACTGTCCCACAAACTAATTTAAAGCTGAAAGGTGATCAGGCCTTTGTTGTAAAAAAAATATTTCTTGTCATTAGCTTTCAAGGAGTTGGGCTAGTATCTGTGTTTTTATTTGGATTGTTTGTGTCTTATGTATTGTATGTAGATGTATGTTGATTGTACAGCACTTTGGTCTGCAGGTGCAGTTGTAAACTGCTTTATAAATAAAATTAATGAATGAATGTTACTTTATTGGAAAGCCTAATAGTGTTTAATGTTGGTGATTTAAGAGTTTCTGTTGTTGGTTTTTGTGGTTACTACTGTTCTGAAGAGGAGACCTGGTTAAGATGGTGAATGTTGCAATGAGCAATTACTGGGGGATAGTACAAGGGATTTCATACTTGTTAATGAATTTTGCAAGCTAGAATGTGATTTGTTTCAGGACACCCACGCCAGTTACATATGACCATCAGAACACTATAGTGAACAACAGCCATTCAAAACGAGCTGATGCAGGTCACCACCTTTCCTCCTGAACGAATCAAGTGTTTATGAATTAATTAGAAAATTAGAATAAATGAAATAATGACTCTCATTAAGACCTATTGGTGGGTTTAAATTCCCATTTAAATGTATAATATATATATATATATATTATATATTATATATATATATATATATATACATATATTTTTTTTTTCATTGTCTACATATATTTAAAACATTAATCTCATAACATGATTAATGCATTTATAATCACTGTGTAAATGCTTTTATGGCACCCCTGAGCTGCTTTAACAGTCCATGCATATGACAGTAAATATGTAAATACTCTTCTCTTTTGCTTAAAATTGTTATTTCAATAGTTTGATATCTTCTCGCGACTGATATAGAAATTCTTGTATTATATTGTATAATTACAGCTGTTTAATATTACATCTAGTGGGGATGTCCCAAGCCGATCTAAACTATCAGGGCTGATTAAGCATTTTCTCACTAATCCATATCGGCTCTCCTCAGCCCCATCCTATATTTTACATCAGCTGTCACACAATGCTTCGAACTTGAGTTACAGACTGGCATTATGACACCCCTTTATGTTGCAATTATTCTCCAATACAAAAAGTGTATATCAGTAGTCCCATATTCATAAATGTGACCTAACAGTCTGTTTACATCTACCAAATATACATTAAGGCATTTAATCATTTAGCAGACGCTTTTATCCAAAGCAACTTACAAATGGGGACAATAGAAACAATCAAACTAATAAAAGAGCAACAATATATAACTGCTGTGACAAGTCCTGGCTAGTCTTAACAAAGTAGCCTACATATACAGTGCCTTGCGAAGGTATTCATACCCCTTCATTTTTTTTTCATGTCTTGTTTTGCTGCTACCTTATGTTAAACTGATTTATATTACATTTTTCCACACCAATCTACACTCCATACACCACAATGGTAAAGCAAAAACAAAAAGAAGTGGTTTTTAACCCCTTAACTGTCACTCACATTTTTGAACATAGACTTTATAGTGCACAATTCAAACTTAAATTTTTATTCTTAATAATTAACAATAAAAAAATTATTATTTTATTTTTTGAAAACATTTTGTAACATGATACTGATGTACGTATTTTTGCTGTAGAAGCGTGGACTCAAATACTGGAAGCGTATGATGAGAGCGCAAAAACTCGGCACAAAAATTAATGAAGCATATCGATTCAGCTTGAGACAGGTTATTTTAAAAGTAACTGTTCAATAACTGTCAAAGTCGTGACAAAATTATACAGTCTATGGTGCGTGCTTATTATGATTATTAGGGTAATCTACCAGAAGGGCAAAAAGACAATAGTTTGAGTTTAGCAGTGCTTCATGTATTCATTCATATAACGGCTGTTATTTTCTTCTTAAGAGAAAAAAAAAGATGTTCTTGAGAATATATTTGAGAACTTATTAAGATTTTTTCAAGAATTGCACTTAAGAACATTCTTACGAACTTCATGGAATTTATCTTAAGAAATTTATTCATTTATTTCTTGTGAAGATTTTTGTGAATCCGGCCCCTGATTCTTAATTATTCTCGTCAATTTTAATGGATCCAAACTCTTCACTCCTGGCTCTTCAAACCTCACAACAACATTCCATTTTTCCACACTCTCTTTCATTCCTCTAGTCCGCTTTGCTTTATTTATCCTCCTTATCTGGGGAAGTTGTGGCCTAGTGGTTAGAGAGTTGATAGAGAGTTGATAGTCTCGGGCCGGCAATACCATGACTTAGGTGCCCATGAGCAAGGCACTGAACCCCAACTGCTCCCTGGGCACTGCAGCATAAATGGCTGCTCACTGCTCCGGGTGTGTGTTCACTGTTTTTGTGTGTGCACTTTGGATGGGTTAAATGCAGAGCACGAATTCTGAGTATGGGTCAACATACTTGGCTCAATTCAATTCAATTCAATTCAATTCAATTCAATTCAATTCAATTCAATTCAATTCAATTCAATTCAAGTTTATTTGTATAGCGCTTTTTACAATACAAATCGTTACAAAGAAACTTTACAGAAAATTATGTTTCTACAATATTTAGTAGTAGCTAGTAGTTTGTGCACGTTTAACAGGATTTTAGAAAAAAGTAAAAATAATAATAATAATACAAGACGTAGTCAGCTAGACGATGAACTATCAATATTATTAATTAATAGTTATTATATGATGCAGTCACCCATGTAGCAATAATTGTTAGCTCTGTTTGTTGATTCAGGGTTAGCATCATCTGGGGTCCTCTGAGGGTCAGCATCATCTCTTCTCAGGTGTTCTGGATCCAGGCTGGAGCTTGTGTAAATCCTAGTTACCCTGTGGCAAAACATAGAAACAAGATAGAGACATCATTAGCATAGCTGCTGATCCAACAAAGTAAAATTAGTTTAACCCAAGCTAATGAATAAGAATGCACATTTGATCAGATGCAACTACACTCACAATTTAAAAGATACATTATTCATATGCTTGGCGAAAGAAATGCGTTTTTAATCTAGATTTAAACAGAGAGAGTGTGTCTGAACCCCGAACATTATCAGGAAGGCTATTCCAGAGTTTGGGAGCTAAATGTGAGAAAGCTCTACCTCCTTTAGTGGACTTTGCTATCCTAGGAACTACCAAAAGTCCAGCGTTTTGTGACCTTAGGGAGCGTGATGGGTTGTAACGTGGTAGAAGGCTAGTTAGGTACGCAGGAGCTAAACCATTTAGGGCCTTATAGGTAAGTAATGATAATTTGTAACTGATACGGAACTTAATAGGTAGCCAGTGCAGAGACTATAAAATTGGGGTAATATGATCATATTTTCTTGACCTCGTAAGGACTCTAGCTGCTGCATTTTGGACTACCTGTAGCTTGTTTATTGACAAAGCAGGACAACCACCTAGAAGTGCATTACAATAGTCCAGTCTAGAGGTCATGAATGCATGAACTAGCTTTTCTGCATCAGAAACAGATAACATGTTTCGTAGCTTGGCAATGTTTCTAAGATGGAAGAATGCAGTTTTTGTAACATTGGAAATATGATTTTCAAAAGACAAATTGCTGTCTAATATAACACCCAGATTTCCGACTGTAGAGGAAGTAACAGTACATCCGTCTAGTTGCAGATTGTATTCTACAAGATTCTGTGTAGTGTTTTTTGGTCCAATATCCTGGTCTTATCCGAATTTAATTGGAGAAAATGATTTGTCATCCAATCTTTTACATTTTTAACACACTCTGTTAGCTTAGATAATTGGGAAGTTTCATGTGGTCTCGTTGAGATATAAAGCTGAGTATCATCAGCATAACAGTGGAAGCTAATTCCGTATTTTCTAATAATATTACCAAGGGGCAACATGTATATTGAAAATAGAAGGGGACCTAGGACGGATCCTTGTGGCACTCCATATTTTACTGATGATAAATGAGATGACACCCCATTTAAGTAAACAAAATGGCAGCGATCGGACAGGTAGGATCTAAACCATCTTAGAGCCTGCCCTTGAATACCTGTATAGTTTTGTAATCGATCTATGAGTATGTCATGATCTATGGTGTCGAACGCAGCACTAAGATCAAGTTAGACTAGAAATGAGATGCAGCCTTGATCTGACGCAAGGAGCAGGTCATTTGTAATTTTAACAAGTGCAGTTTCTGTGCTATGGTGGGGCCTAAAACCTGACTGAAATTCTTCATACAGATCATTTTTATGCAGGAAGGTGCTCAATTGAGCAGACACAACTTTTTCTAAAATTTTAGACATAAATGGAAGACAGCCAGTACACTAGGACCTAGTTTTGGTTTCTTAATAAGAGGCTTGATAACCGCCAGCTTGAATGGTTTTGGGACGTGACCTAAAGATAACGACGAGTTAATGATATTGAGAAGCGGTTCTTCGGCTACAGGTAACAACTCTTTCAGTAATTTAGTGGGTACAGGATCTAATAAACATGTTGTTGGTTTAGATACAGTGATAAGTTTATTTAGCTCTTCCTGTCCTATATTTGTAAAGCACTGCAGTTTATCTTTGGGTGCGATGGATGAAACTGAAGTGTTAGACGCTGTAGAATCTACATTCGCTATTGTATTTCTAATGTTATCTATTTTATCAGTGAAGAAATTCATAAAGTCATTACTATTTAACGTTGGTGGAATATTTGAATCAGTTGGCGTCTTGTAATTTGTTAACTTAGCCACTGTGCTAAATAAAAACCTTGGATTGTTTTGGTTATTTTCAATGAGTTTGTGGATATGCTCTGCCCTAGCAGTTTTTAGAGCCTGTCTATAGCTGGACATACTGTTTTTCCATGCAATTCTAAAAACTTCCAAGTTAGTTTTTCTCCATTTGCGTTCAAGACTATGAGTTACTTTCTTGAGAGAGTGAGTATTACTGTTATACCATGGTACAGTATGTTTTTCTCTAACCTTTTTCAATTTGATGGGGGCAACAGCTTCTAATGTATTAGAGAAAATAGTGCCCATGTTGTCAGTAATTTCGTCTAATTCATGTGTATTTTTGGGTACAAATAGCAGTTGAGATAGATCAGGCAGGCTATTTGCGAATCTTTCTTTGGTGGCTGGAACAATAGTTCTGCCCAGACGGTATCGCTGAGACATATAGTTAATATCAGTTATACGCAGCATGCACAATACAAGGAAATGGTCTGTAATATGATCATTTTGGGGTACAATATCTATAGCAGTAAGATCGATTCCATGCGATATAATTAAATCTAGTGTATGATTAAAACGATGAGTGGGCCCGGTGACATTTTGCTTGACTCCAAAGGAGTTTATTAGGTCAGTAAACGCAAGTCCTAATGTATCATTTGCATTATCAACGTGAATGTTAAAATCTCCCATGATTAGCACCTTATCAACTGTAACTAGAAGGTCTGAGAGGAAATCTGCAAATTCTTTTAGGAATTCTGTATACGGCCCTGGTGGTCTATACACAGTAGCCAGAGCAAGAGATACATTAGATTTCTTTTGCATGTCTGACAGTGTAACATTTAGCAGAAGTATTTCAAAAGGGTTAAACCTGTATCCTGTTTTCTGGGTAACATTGAGAATATCACTATATATTGTTGCAACACCTCCGCCACGACCAGTCTGACGGGGCTCATGCTTATAACAGTAGTTTGGTGGAGTAGACTCATTTAGATCAAAATAATCATTTGGTTTTAGCCAGGTTTCAGTCAAGCAGAGTACATCAAAACTATTATCTGTGATAATTTCATTTACAATAACTTCTTTGGGTGTGAGTGATCTAATATGTATGAGCCCAAACTTTAAAAATTGTTTTTGTTCATTTACTATACATTTTTTACGATAAGATTTTTTCTAGATCCTACATTATATTTTGACCTCACTATTCGGGGAACAGACACAGTCTTAACAGTTTTTACAGCGCAAGTACTTTTATCATTTAAGCAGGTGGAACAAAACTCATCATAATAGTTATTTGAGAATTGTCTTACTAGTCACAAGGAGTGAAGTTTCCTGGAGATGTTGTCAGAGAGCAGCTCCGCTCCGATTCTGCTGGGGTGTAATCCATCAGCGCGAAACAGCCTAGGACGCTCCCAGAAAAGATTCCAGTTATTAACAAATAGCAGTTTCTGTTCTTTACACCATGACAACAACCATTCATTTAAAGCAAAAAGTCTACTGAACCTTTCGTGTCCTCGTCGATACATGGGCAGTGGTCCTGACACGACGATCGTCGCCGCGGGCGTCGTGCTGCGAACCGTCTCAATCAGGCTGCTGAAGTTCCTCTTCAGCGTCTCCGTCTGCCGCAGCGTGGTGTCGTTAACCCCGGTGTGAAGCACGACCGCTCTGGGGCTCTCGTCGACCTTCAGGATCGCGGGTATCTGCGCAGAAACATCGAGAACACGAGCACCAGGCAAACAATGAGTGTTTACTTTACCTTCGGCTAACGTAGCACTTACGTGTCGGACGATGTAGTCTCCGATGATCACGGAGGGGAGCGAAGCGGTTCCGGATGGAGATGTCGAAGGCAGGAGGGGGAGAAGTCCTCCGCTGTGGATGCACCCAGGGTCTGTGGTGTCCCGGGCGTCGCAGTGAAGGACATCTGGGAAGATCGCATCCTGGGTGCACCGGGCCTGTGCAGAGAAACACACGGAGTAGACGTGGTGGGACTGTTAGCAGCACGCTGTATACTTACCCCGGACTTGTGAGCGTCAGCCCGGGATGATTCCAGCGTGGCTCTCCGCTCTCTCAGCTGGGCCTGCCTCAACTCCAGGTCACGAATCTGCTTCCCCACGGCCTCGAGCTCGAGCTGCACAGTGTGGAGACATTCATCCGCCATTAAAGCAAGTAACAGTGAGTACAGCAGTGGTTATGTGTGTGAATAGAGTATTAGCAATGTAAGCGCAGTTAGCAGCAACCACGCTTGCTGATGCTAACGGGCTAAAAGCTAATAGCGGAACAGGGAGATCAAAATAAAACTAGTGATAGCAAGGCGCTCTGATTGTTTTTGTTGTAGAATACAATAGAGGATATATTTACACGTTATATAAACGGAAACGATGATGTATAAAATTGATTTTTAAGTAAAAAATAGTCAATGAAAAGAATATAGTGACGGAGCTCAAATGCAGTACAGCTGCCAACAACAAACAGGAAGTGACGAACAGCCTTCAGAATGTTACTTCTCTTCACATCTGCCAGCTCCCATCATCTTGATCCAACTCATCCATACTACAACAACTATCATTCTGGGGTGCGTTTCCCAAAACCATAGTTGCTAACCTGTTAGGAACTTACTTGGTTGGCAATGGGAAATTGCATTGCAACCAACAAAGTTGCTAACTTAGCAACTATGCTTTTGGGAAACGCACACCTGGTTGTTTGCCATGATATAGAACATATGCACGTGTATCATATATCGGACCTATACAGGCCGACGGCTGATACTCCCGCAAAATTCTTCCTCCACTAAATGTATCCTAATTCTTACAATCTCTGAAAAAGGTTTGTTTGTAATCTCTCCGCTTTAACGACCACCTCCTCCCTCTGACTGTTTGAGAATCATGCCTCCATCCATCACAAGTGTCCCTTCTCAAACTTCCTACTCTTATTCTCTGATCTAGAGAAACTTAACTGATAATGACTCCCTAACGCCCCCCTTATGACTGGGAGTAAAATTACCACTCACTTTAAATAAGTAAAGTAACAGCTTACTAGATCTGTTACATGTTCTTACCTAGAACAGAAAACATACACTTTGACTATTTGACTATTTTGTAGGCATCACGTTATTTTTTTATTATTCGATTAAAGATTAAACACACTAGAATCTGTGATTTCAACATGAAAGAAATGTACAAGCTAAGGATGTTTCAATTATTATCATCATATCCTTTTGACCCTGATAAACTTGTAATTAATTTGCTATGCAAGTGAAACAATATACAGTTCTCATACTATGTGTGTGTAAATAGCTGAGCTAAAATATTTATGACTATTTTTGCATGCCAACAGATTGTCAAGGATGTGTCACATCTAAGAATCACAATGTTTTGTAAATTAAATTTTTCTTACATCACTATATTTAGCCATATCAAGATTTTGGATGGCCGTTCACAATTTGTTTGTTGGATATTGTATGTTTTTAGGTAAAGACATCTCTTTGTTAGCTGTCATCATAATATGAATAAATTAAAATTAAGAAATTAAGTAACAATGTTTCTCTTTGAGATATTTCTTTTAGTGCAACTTTGTGTCCGTCCACAAAGTGTGAACACATGAAGCTTCAACACAAAAATGACCTCTAGCTGTTTTACCCTTAAAACTATTACGACTGAAACAAATCAAATGGTTCCACTGAAAGCTGCAAACTCATTTATGTTTGAGCATGTTCAAGTTTCCACACTCTTGTATAGATACATTTTATCCATAACCTTTTGTGTATTCAAGGGACTAAATTACTAAGAAGGAGATTACATCAAGAAAACAAATGTTTACAATGCACATAGAATTCAGAATACAATTGTTAAAAATTTGACTGAACTCTTTAATATTTTGACAATCCTCCATTTCAAACAATTTTCCTGGTGTTTATCTACAGATTCTTTTTTCAGCACATCCCACTTCACATTAAACATTAAAGTATGTTTTCAGAAACTACTGATATCTTCTTTGACTCAAATAAAGCAACATCTCTGGTGTGCGTAAGCATCTATAATGTGTGTGTGCTAAACATCTTTGTTTCTCCACTTCTGCCAGATTTGTTAGATGGGCTACTCTTGTAATACAAACACATTTGAGAACTTTGATGTTCTCGCTTTTGTAAAGGTTATAGAAAACATTCAAAAATAACTTTTACATAGGGATTATCTGTGCTCAAAACTAACTGACAAAAAAATTAATCACTGAATTATGAAATGCTAAAGTGTGTACGGCATTTGTCAAAAGAGAATTGTAGCTGTAATGAGCACATAAGACAAAAATTGTGAATGTTTTTTTTTTGTATATATATAAATTATTTTTTTTATTTTTTTTTGTATATATATATATATATATATATATATATATTTTTTTTTTTTTACCAGAGATAATCGATGAGTCTGTTTACATTTTGTTTTTACTTAGTTTTGAGGTGAAGAGTTTTCTCTGGCTGTGGTCAAACATACAGTGCCTACAGCATAAAAATATCGCCCCTACATCTAGAGATCTTGTTCATATAGCTGATGACAATGTTCACATTTTTATTTGTTGTACTCGTTTGTTTCTGCTTGACATTAAAGAGTAGGCCTATATGTACTCTCCTTCGGTCATAAGCATTAGCATCTACCGTGTGCTGAGATTTTTCTGTTTTGTCCCCTTTTGACAGTTTTGCTAGAGGGACTATGTCACCTTGTTGTAATGTGATTAAGTTTAAGATCCATAACACTGCACTACACACCCCTGAATAGGTTATAGACATACTCGTTTATACAGTAAATATGTTTACACAACAGAAATATGTATCAGAATAACAAAAACCTAATACTGAAATCCTCTCTTCTATACTATTGTGAAAACTTTTAATGTTGATTTTGTTTGTCTGCCCCACCAGCTGTGCATCTTTTTTATTGTTTTTGTAGTTTTTAGATAAATACTATTCTCAGAGAGGAGTGTTCGCAGGAAAACATGAACAAATACAGTATAAGATGCTAAAATGAATGTCAAGAGAGTACTTAAACTGAGATTGTGATGTACTTTACAGCTTTTTTCTTGTATGTCTATGGCTCTGTCTGTCTGTGTCACAAAGACACATAATAGACCCTAGCTCAACTTGAAAATGAGTCTTGCCATCTTCTGTTATGACTGTTTCACTTAATACAAACCCATCTATTACATTTAAAACTAGACATTAAAGGTCAAGGATGCCACAGACACTATTTTCTTTTGTCTGTGTCTCTGTAACTCACACTAGTACATAAACCAGAGATGACATGTAGAAAGAATTCATTGAAAGGGGCATGTTTTAGTCAGTCTGCACCAACACACATACACGTTTTAGGTATTCATCAGACCAAAAGGTTTGTGTCACGATCATTAGCAGGAGTGCCCATGAACTTCAGTAGAGGGCACTCCACTCAGGACCATTCCACCCATCAACCACCAGATGTCACCATATCATCACTTGGACACTAGCACCTCTCATACTGTTGCACCACACCCAAACTACATCTCCCATGAGTCACTGCATCACAAATCACCTTGCCACACCTGCACCTCATTCATCAGCCAATTTCCTTGCCACACCTGCACCTCATTTACACACACATTTAAGCACCACAATCACTCTCACTCACTGCGAAGTCTTGTTTAGCCTGTCTGACATTTCCAAGTGTTTTCCTCCTGTGTTTGACCTTTGGACTGTGTATTCGATTCTGGTTATCCCTGACACAATTCCTGATTTCTGCCTGTCTGACCGTTCTCTAAATAATTACTGCATTTGAACGCCTCTGACTCTCTTCATAACAGAAGACTTCGCCAAACCAGGATCCAGCAGCTTTAATGGATACATCCAGGTCAGTCATGAACCCAAATTATGTGTCTACGTCAAGGAATTCAGCCCATCAAGGATTATGTGAGGGACTTTGAGTTTGCCCATTTATCTATCATGGATGAGAAATGTCTGATGATATTTTTCGTAGTGGCCTATCTGAGCTGCTCTGCTCACTCATGCCTTTGCATCAACCTCATTGGACACTTGAACTGTATACCGATCTGGCACTTCAAATAAGTGGCTCCGCATTTACTGTGGGTGTTGTGGATGACGAGATGCACAAGATGGCCGCTAGCCCAGCGCCACTGCACAAAATGGCTGCCACCCCTGAGACTCATCCTGGCTTGGCAGTCAGCCCAGCGCCGCTGCACAAGATTGCTGCTGCAGGTCCTCCATGAACTCACCGCCTGCCATGTCACTAGCACCTCCAATACTGTTGCACCACACCCGAACTACATCTCCCATGAGTCACTGCTTCACAAATCACCTTGCCACACCTGCACCTCACTTACACATATGCACCACAATCACTGTAAAGTCTTGTTTAGCCTGTCTGACATTTCCGAGCCTTTTTCCCCTGTGTTTGTTATTCTCGTGTTTGACGTTTGTTTGACTTGTTATTTCTCTGCTGCCTGCCCCGATCTCCGGTTCGATTCTGGTTATCCCTGACGCCATTCCTGATTTCTGTTTGTCCATTCGCTAAATACTGCATTTGGATCCGAATGCCTCTGACTCTCTTCATAACAGTTTGATTCGCCAAACACACTGGAACTGCGTGTTGTGATGACTGTCTTCCTAACTGATCTACTTTTATTAAAACAACACTGTGTGAATTTACTGTCTACAACAGCATGTTCCCCTTAAATGTTGTAGTATATCTTTATTGTTTTCACTACATATCTAAACATTTATCTAGCTTAAAATATTAGTTGAGTGTTTACGAAGTTGTCATGTCTGGCATTTATATTTTTAAGAACATTTGATGTAGTTTATTGTTTTAAATTTTATAACATGTATTTCACCAAACCTTAAGGCCTGAAAAACAGGTTTAGCATCAGTCCACATTTCAGCTGTTAGCCAGAAAATGCCAGTCGAGATTTCATCACTGAGATAATCTACATAATGTGAAACTACCTCACAATTAGATTAGAGTTTTGGGTTCTAGTTTATGTTGAATAGTGTTTGTTACTGTTCCACATGCTTAACACCGCATTACTCCATTGTGAAGACATGTAATGTAAAAAAAAGTATTTTTGGTGTTATTGTTTATACAGGACAATACAGAAAGTGCACAAGTGGGAGAGAGTGGAGGGGACGGCGTCAGAAAGGACCTAGCGCTGGGACTCTTTCAAGGATCACCCGAAGCACAACCACACTGTATGCACGAGGCTGCTGGTTCTAACATTTTAGGGTCCCTTTCGTTAGAAATCTCATTCTGCATTCCCCACGGTAAAAATGACACAGATGTGTACACATCTCTTGTAATGAGACACATTACTAAAACATGTTTTTTACAGAAACTGTAGTCTCCCACCAAAATAAAAGATCAACTGGTTTCAGTCATAAAGGTACAAGGGTTTATCTTGCAGGTGCAGTGCAAGATATGTATTTGACAAAAAACTTTAAATATTATTGTATTGCGATTGTTCTTCTACAGGTTTTTTAACAATACATCCATGCATAAACACTGCAAGTCAAAGTTTGGGATTATTTTCATTTGTTTAATACAGTGTATTTCCAAAATAAAACTGATGTTTTCAATTTTGAGGATGTGGTAGTTTATTGAAGATGAATGTAAAGCCATTGCTCCCAGTCATTTGATTTTTAACCTTTACAGTGTTGATCTAAATCCAAACTAGGCTCTAATTAAACGTACAGTTGTGTATTTACCTATGTTGAAAGGTACTACAGTGAAACAACATCGCCTTATCAACGTTGATTCACTTTGCAAAATCAACACCTAATTCAATGTTAATCCAACGTCTACAGAACGTCCTTCATTTACCCAATGATGAAGGTCAGACGTGAAACAATGTTGCGATTTTAACGTTGATTCAATTTGCAAAATCGAAACCTAGTCCACCATTGATTCAACCGTGGTACCGACGCTGATTCACCGGTGAATCAACACTGAAATGCCAGCTGGGATACGTTGACATAAACTTGAGGACTTATTGTGCCCCCTTGAGAGACCCCAACCAGTGTTTGAATCTTAAAATACTGTTTATTGTTATATTATTATGTGTAATTGTTTTGTTAAATCTGCTTAATTCTCAAAGCACATGAATAAAGCTGGGCTTTTCCAAATAATTTTTGTTCATTGTGGACCTTTTTTTTTTTTATATATATATAAAAAAATCTAATTAATAAATTAGTTGAATGAATGTATTAAATATGCATTTTATAAATGACACATACTGTATTTTCCACGATTATGAAATTTCACGAAATGCTGAATGTGTAGTGAAGATGCGGGACAGGTGCAGCGGGTCAGATAATGGGCGGGGTGTGTCATCTCTATAAATCACTAATGAGCGCTTTCTGACACAGCCTATGCTTCGGTTTGAACAGATCTGGCCTGTTTGAAGTCTCTTTAATCAGCTGAAGTGGTTTGGTTGAGATCATGAGCAGCGGTACTCCTTACATCGGCAGTAAGATCAGTCTGATCTCTAAAGCTCAGATTCGCTATGAGGGGATATTATACACTATAGACACTGATAATTCCACCGTGGCTCTGGCGAAAGGTAAGTGTTCGCAACAAAAACACACAGGTCTAGTTAATACTAGTTTCCAGGTGGGGCACGCACGAGATCCGCTTTCAAATGAGCTCTTTCTTAGCCAGTCCTCTTCAATAATATGAAATAAAATAGACCGTTGTTTGAACGTGTAAAGAATGTGTATGCATCAATTGTTAACAGACGTCATTTAAACCCATCTCTGGCCCGTTGCAGGAGCTGAGTTTCCACCACCCTGCTTTTATGTGCATTTTAAAGTATCGCATCAGAGTCGAGTCGTGGAAACGAATTTCGAATTAAAATGCGAAGTCATGTGACTTTGGGCGGTAAATCGTGACTTACCAGCGGATCGATCTCATTACACCTCTAAAATGTTGTTATATGGTCATTTGGGAATGCCCGAGTCTGTCAAAGTAATTGTTTAATTGCCTCCCAGAACTGTTAAACGACTGCGTTCCCAAACAATAAGCAATAAGCCATTCATGGTTTCGTCGTGGTGCAAGTAACTTATTATATAGGACAATGAATATATTCAGTAGCTTCTCCTACTTTTCTTAGTGATTTTATAGTGCCAGTTTATCAGGAAGTGACGATATGGTTCTCTTTGACTCTTTGGTTGAAAACGCTGCTTATTCGCAAATGTTTTGTGCAATATTCCAATTTTGCGCAGAAGTTTGCGTTCTCATATTCGCATCTTTGGATGGAAACCCGACTAGTGTTTAATCGGTTCATTGAAACATCAAATTAATAAGGAAGTCATGATCAAACATACAAAGTAAGTCTTTCACTTAAATCGAAACTGCTTATAGGTTTGAGTGTGAATGTCTCCTACCTCCTAACTCTAGCACTCTATTCTAATTATTTTCTGCTTTTATTAAAAGGAAAACAAACGCTTGACACCACTTGCACTCTTCTTTTTCTAACCGCAGGTTTTCCTGTTAATGATAACATGAATGAATTGCCTTGCTATGTGTACTTGTATATTATTGCTCTTTTTGTTGGTTTGATTGCACCTGGTATGGAAGCGTATGGGTAGCAATATTCAATTTGGAATGTAATATGCAAAATGACAATGCATTTCTGTATTTACATTTTCCAATACATTTGTACAACGTTTGGTGCAAAATGAAAATTAAATTAGATAATTTTCATTTGCCATTTCATACACTGGTTTAATATGTAAAATGAAAACTAATTTTAACGCTTTATAAGTTGCAAAATTAAAATGTATTACAGAAATGATTAGATATGTAAAACATGTTCAGTCAAAAACTGTGGCAAAATTATCATTCAAATGCTATTTTTCTTAAATGCATTAACACTCAGTCAAGACTTACGAATGCATTTCAGTGTCCCGCAATGAATGTAGCAAAATTCAATGTGCACATTGAAAATGCATTCCGAGCCGATCACGTGTCCGCCCCCTCCTGCCATGTCAATCACTGCGTGAACAAGGCGGGGCTTGCAGAAGGTCAAGACTCAAATCTCAGGAAGAGGATTCAAGTGAGAGAACATGGACAAGACAGTTGGTTCGTGTACGTTTTGATCATTTCAGTTTATGGCTTTAATATTTTATTCGCACTTGTGGGCGGAGCTAAAACGCCGCTTTCATCTGATTGGTCAAATCGCTCCACCTTCTACTCGATCTCTTTCAGACAGAATAAGAGTCAAACCACCGCTCACTGTTAATTAGCATAATATTTGAATCGGATGTAGCTGGGCACATAATTCGTGCTGCTGAGACCTGCAAATTATTTCTAGGTTGTAGTATTGTATGAATATTGTCCCACTGATAAATACAGTGCAAATAGTTCTGTCTCTTTGGAGAAAAGTGAAGTGGAAATAAAAATCAATAATAGACTGAACAGTTCAATGTCTGTAACATTTACCACTCATCTTTTAAGTCATAAGGCACTTAGGTATGTGTGTGTGACATTAATAAATAATTGTAAAAATTTATATTGTTACATTTCTGAAATAAATAGTAAAATTAGCTCTGTGCTGCTCAGTGCTCCTGTAGCCTACCCCAGAGCGCCCTCTGGACAAAAAATCCTATTTAATTTTATTTCATAAATTTAACTATTTATTTCCACTTCACTGTTGTCCAATGAGACAGAACTATTTGCACTGTTTTTATCAGTGGGACAATATTTATACAATACTATAACCTAGAAATAATTTAACGGGGTCTCTTGCAAGTCGCAGCAGCACAAATTATGTGGCCAGCATCATCTGATTCAAATATTATTCTTATTAACAGTGAGCGGTTTCAGACATCACAGTGCCGCACTCGCACTGACTCTTATTCTGCCTGAAAGAATGAAAAGACTGAGCTGAAGGTGGAGCGATTCGACCAATCAGATGAAAGGAGCGCTTCAGCGCCGCCCACAAGTGCGAATAAAATATTGAAGCCATAAACCGAAATGATCAAAACGTACACGGACCAACTGTCTTGTCCATGTTCTCTCACTTGAATCCTCTTCTTGAGATTTGAGTCTCTGACCTTCTGCAAGCCCCGCCTTGTTCACGCAGTGATTGACATGGTGGGAGGGGGCGGACACGTGATCGGCTCGGAATGCATTTTCAATGTGCACATTGAATTTTGCTACATTCATTGCGGCACATTGAATGCAAATGCATCCGAAGTGTCTTGATTGAGTGTTAATGCATTTAAGAAAAATAGCATTTAAATGATAATTATGTCACAGTTTTTGCTTGAACGTGTTATACATCTAATCATTTCTGTAATACATTTTCATTTTAATTTTGCAACTTAAAAAGCGTTAAAATTAGTATTCATTTTACATATTAAAACTGGTGTATGAAATTGCAAATGAAACTTTTGGGGACTTCTGGAGACTTTTGCACCAAATGTTGCACAAATGTATTGGTAAATGTTAATACAGAAATGCATTGCCATTTTACATATTGCATTGTCATTTTGCATATTACATTCCAAATTGAATATTGCTACCCATATGCTTCCATACATCTGCTTTCCTCGTTTCCTAAATTTTAACACCATGGTAAATGGAAAGAGGGTGAAGTTTGTTTGGGTTCGAGCTTGTAAGGTCTATAACATTGGTTTATTTAGCTATGATGCAGTCATGGAGTCTCACTGCAGCTTTTGTTTTTGTCAGTGAGGTCTTTTGGGACGGAGGGGCGACCGACAGACCGGCCCGTGCCACCGAGGGATGAGGTCTTCGAGTACATCATCTTCCGAGGAAGTGACATCAAAGACATCACGGTCTGTGAACCTCTGAAGATGCACCACAGTCTTCCTCAGGACCCTGCTATTGTTCAGGTCAGTTTGGCTGCGAGAGTCTCCTCTGTATGTTTCTGCAGGTAGGGCTGATGTGTGTTTGTCTCCGGTAGTCGTCTGTGGGCTCGGTTCATTACCCTGCATCTCAGGGTGGCTACAGTCCTTACCGAAGCGTGCTGCCCTCCTACAGCCAGCTGGCCGCCAGCTCGCTCCTCAGCCAGCAGTATGCCGCTGCCCTGGGCCTCGGTAAGATGAGCAGCCTTTTCAAACTGAGCTGTGAGCGGTGCACTGAGTGACTGTTCGCTGTCTGTTTCTGAGGCTCTGGCTTGCCTGGTGTTCCTGTGAGGAGAGGCCCAATGGTTGAGCAGGCTGTTCAGACCGTGCCTGCGGAGAAAGCGGCGCAGAAGAAGGGTTTGTCTGGAGCGCAGCAGCAGGGAGGAGAGACAGGCCAAGCGCAGAGGGCCAGAGCCCCGGCCCAGAGAGGTGAGCTACTCCACACCAGATGGTAACCCAAACATGACTGCTTTAATGCTAGGAGATCCTCCGACATGTTCTCTGCTGATTTTTAACCCTGTGAGGAAAGATTTTAAGAGTTAAGCTGGACACCGTTTGAGTTGAAAATGGCCACAGAAGCTGGCATGGCATTAAAGACCACTGTTGGGAACGTTACTTTAAAAAAAGTAATTGGTTATAGTTATTCACTACTTGTGAATACCAAAAAGTGATTATAGAGTAATTCGTTACCAGGGAAAGTAACTACTTGCGTTACTGTTTAAAAAAAAAAAAAAAAAAAGTTGCTACATGTCAAAGAATGTATTTTTTTTTTTTTTTGCAGTTTTAACAAGTCAGTTAAAATGAATAGAACAGACAGGTGTTCATACATAACTTTTGATTTATTGCACATCAACAGACAGCAAGAGTTTTATCCTGCACTTCATGCATTATCTTTGTAAGAAAAGTGTTTTTGGCCGCTAGCTTTGTAGATGCGTGTGTCGTTGTGAGATGCTTCATTAAATTAGAGTTGCAACGGATGTCGACAAAGTCTTCGCTCCTGGACATAATGTACACATTACATGCACGTTCTTGCCTTTGACCACATTGAATTTGAAGTAGTGCTTATCTCCACCTTGAAAATGCCAACTTTTCCTAGGATTGCTCCTGACTCCCCATCTCTGTTGATGCCGCGAATCTCTGTTTAGCTGTTGCGTGTGTGTGGCGCCGCTGGCGCGTATGCTGTCATGTGTGTAAAAACACTGGCTCTGATTGGCTACCATGAAACACACAACTCTGCCTTTGCAAATCATAATCGCTTATCTCGTTATTAACCCACCTCCTCACTAGCGGTGTGAGCCAGGGGTGCGTTCGGTTTATTCAATCAATGCATAGTAACGCACCGCATGTAACGTCCAGTGATGTTAACGGCGTTGTAACGAAAGGAAAAGTAACTAATTAGATTACCCAGTTACTGAAAAAATAACGTCGTTACCAACTTACCGTTATTCCAAACACCGTTAAAGACTCAAACATGGATTACATGGACCCTACTAATCCGATCGTAATAGGACTAGAAGTACAATCAGAATAAAGTCACATGAAAACATGTCATTCGGATTTAATTGGCCAGATTCGACTAAAATTTCGATCAGATTGTAAGGGGTGGTTTATTCTTTTTGTAATCGGAGTAAGAGAACATGTAAACACTTGATCAGATTGAAAAACGAAGCTGGAAAGCACTGCGCATTGAGGTAGAAATAGCGTTATGATGTGCAGAAGGAGCTGTGCTTCCTGGTGAATAAAGTGTCATAAGTATCCCTTCATAATAATACTCCCCTTTTAAATCTGCATCTGTGAAGTGAGGCAGGACAACATTTCACCAGACTCCGTGTTTAAGACTCCTCAACAAATGACTGGTTTGGATTTGGGGGGCGGAATTTTTTTTTCTAACCCCCCCCCCCCCCACACACACACACAGATTAGCTTCTGAAGTAGATAAATATCACGTGTGCATTTTAAAACCCTATGTGAGCGCAGCGGGAAACTATGTATATTCATGCAGTGTGTGGATGTCAAAAGAGTAAATTTGATTAGAAGCATGTGACAAATGCGTATGTCAACCCAATAACTTTATCTAGCATTAATGTAAACAATACGTTTGGATTCATCAATCCGAATGAATTAATTCTGATGGAAGCAAAAAGTATTGGGTTTATATAAACTAACCCAATGAAACAATCCAGTGAACACGCAGATAACCATACATGCCGTATATTTCGGACTATAAGTCGCACTGGACTATAAGTCGCATTTTTTTTTTTTAGAACCAAGAGAAAACATTACCGTCTACAGCCGCGAGAGGGTGCTCTGTTTATCAGGGGTAGACTACAAGAGCACTGAGCAGCATAGAGCGCCCTCTCACGGCTGTAGACGGTCATGTTTTCTCTTGGTTCATTTGTCTTAGTTCATTTCTCTTGGTTCATATCAAATTAATTTTGATAAGTCTCACCTGACTATAAGTCGCAGGACCAGCCAAACTATGAAAAAAAAAGTGCGACTTATAGTCTGGAAAATACGGTAAGCTTCCCTGTGAACTGATACTGAGAGGCTGGAGCGCTACTTTTGTACTTCTGGTTAATGGCATCCTGCACTGCCTTAATCTTTATTTTTTTATTTTTTTGCGTGTTGCAGCACTTTTTTCTTCTGTGCTATACTTCATTGATAAACTTATGACTTCGCTTAAAAGATTCCACAAACTCAAGTCACCGTGACGATACAGATGTGGTGTATAAAAACTATCATATGTAGAAACACAATGACTAAAAATAAAGTATATTTGAAGATTTGTGAGGTCCAAACACATTGCTCTAACTTTAATAGTGTGTATTGTCTCCTCCGTTTGTGAGGCCTGTCCTAGCTCCAGTGGTCACGTGTAAAGATGGCATGACATTCTCAGTATTTAGCACATGCGCACAAACTAAATTCAGTATTTCCTATGTAACTGACAACACTAAGCCAGGTTCAGACTAGACTATACTTGTCGCTCACGATAGTTATGGTGTCAAATTGCACAATTTTGACTCTCGTGGACAAGAAGCATGTCTAGACTACACATTGCTTCCTGACCATTCATCGCATGTCATTTAATTCGTTTCATTGATTAAACCATATGAAAGAGCTTCTGTGCTGCTATTGGTCAACGTCACCAATATGACGGAACTCATTTTTGATGATGGCAAAAAATTAAACCTGCTGGTCTTTGTCTTGATGTTGTGAAGCAATGCACACGTGGAATCATTTATCTGTCTATCTATCTATTATAAAAAATATTTTAAAATAAAAAAAAAATTTTCTCAACCCCTCCATAATGTTATCCCCATGGGACCTTTCTGCTTCAGCTGCACAGCAAGGAGCCTTGAAGGGACCAAGTTCAGCCAATGACGAGAACAAGCCTCCAGGCAGCAGAAGAAAACAGGGTAAAGACTGAGGGGTTTGTTCTCCTGTGGAAATGAACACCGCTTTCGGTACATATCTGAGGTGTCTTGCAGGAGCTCGACGGTCCAGGAACCGTGGCAGAGGTCAAATCCTTGTAGGCAGCATGAAGCCCAGCACCCTGCAGTTTGAGTCGGACTTTGACTTCGAAATGGCAAACGCTCAGTTTAATAAAGACGAGCTGGAGAAAGAGATTGAAGACCAGCTCAGTGTTCAAGGTATGGATTGTGTGTGTGTTTTTTATTTTTATTTTTTTACTCCACTGACCTTCTGGAGTTGATTTCGAAAGGTTTTCTTTGTGCTCTTGTTTCTCCTGTCAGAACCAAAGGAGAGCCCAGAGGAAAGGAGCGATAAAGAGAAGGAAAAGCCTGTCCTTGAGAGTGAGAGCAATGTAGAAGAGGATCCACTCGGGCCCAAGTGCTTTTACAATAAAGCCAAGTGCTTCTTCGATAACGTCTCCTCAGAACTTAAGTCAAGGTATGAGGCATTTGTATTTCGGTGGGTGTGTTTCCTCGGAGTAATGTCTCTCTCGGTCTTCAGACGTACCACATGGGCTGAGGAGAGGAAGCTGAACGTGGAGACTTTTGGGGTCCCTGGGCGGTTTCTACGAGGCCGTGGTTTTCGGGGTAATTTCAGAGGGAGACGGGGCCAAGTGGTTGCACAGCACCCTGTTCCACAGAGGGTAGGGAGTGGACGGCTCTGAGGCCTGGCGTGAGTCACTTATTCTTACAGTAGTATAAAATGCAGCCTCTCTGAGAGGCATCTGGAATTAAGTCTGTAAAGAGAGTAGTTCAGGGTTTCTTGTACAGTGATGTAAATCACTGATTAACCCCCACGGTACGATGCATTGTTGTGGAAACTAGCCAGTTATGAATGTTTCCCTAGCACTGTCGCATCTCCGGTGTTTGAACCACATTAGTTCAACAATTTAGGGCTATCATTAATGACGTCGTGCGCATGAGTAATAACTTCTGCTAATTAACTGATTGGAGATCTCTAAGATGCTGCTGTGGTGATCAAGGCACCCGGTGACTAATAAATATATATTCCCTGTCATTTTGCTTTAATTGAAGTTTGACTACCTGCAGGTCCCTCTTTTAAGGGCTTATAGAAGACCCACTAAAATGGATAGATTTAAAATGTGTATATATTTAAATAGATTGCACTGCATGTTAGCTTGCTAACTGTGCCCAAGAGCATAATATTTAAGCCCATATGTCTTGCAAACAAGAAACCATGCTTCTAATCACCGTTGGAGATCTGTAGTTCCTAACACACAAGTTTGTGATGCTGATTGTGAATGTTTGAACTATGGTTTCAGGAAACCCTGATTAGTTGAACGGTTTCGTTACAAACTTGTGACTAAAGTTGATTTGCGATTCTTTTGGGAAATACACCACTGTGTTCAGTTCTCAAAATGAGGAACCTAACTGATTCACCTGTGTGCTAATATCGAAGTATTTGCAGTCTTTTGTCAGTCTGTTATTATGCATCTCTAGTCACAATCTAATCCGTTCCTGATGCATTGAAATCCTGCTTACTTGCTCTGAGTGAATGGCTACAACTTTTGACTTGGGCCCAATTCTATTTTATACCCCTTCTCCTTAAAAAAATCCCCCTAAGGATTGGGACACCACTACTATGCCGTCACGCATCATATCGTCCTCTAGCTCTTACAATACACTCATACTGGTGTGCATTAGAGCCTTTAAAGGTCACTTTTTTTTTTTTTTTTTTTTTTTTTCTTTTCTTTAAAGCTTTGTGTTTATAGTTTGCAATATAACGTGGTCATGTTTCGTGCGTAAAAAAAAAAAAAGTGTTTCAAACAATTCGCCTATCTGTATACCGCTGTTTTCACTGTCATAAAAACAGGCTGATGACTTCCTTGTTCTATAAAGTCTAATAACTCCAGAAATAAGTGACGAGTTCTGATTGTGCCAGCGGTTCCTGTGTTGTGATTCGACAGCAGCTGAGCGCAGGCTGCCCTCCCTGATACGCGATTGGGCTAGTTTGAGTAGTTTTGAGAAGCAAGTGGGCAGGATTTGTTTTGAAAACCTGGCAATCCTGATCTGAACACACGTGCTGGAGATGTACTTATCACAGAACGCCTTTACTGACGAGATGCGCATGAAAATCACATTAGATTTTTTTTGCACAGCCCTAACATCTAGTTAACAAAGCTAAACAGTGTTGTCCTTTTGTGTAATAAGTTACAGAAACCGTTAAATGCACCAACTTGATAAAATACACTTTCCGGTTGTGGTCCATAAACAACGCCTTCTCCAGACAAAGAGGGAACTGCTCCATCTTTTAAGAATAATCTTTGTGCGAATCCGGCATTAAACTGATTGAGATTGAGGTAGACTTGTGCCGGTATTCAGTAATGAATTTGAACAATATTGTTATCGTGGGCACTTAGAAATACCGCAAATTATATATTACAAATTATTCAGAATTTGAAATGCATTAAGAATACTATTCCCATCAATTGGTCAATGCACAACACTGCTTTATGCTGCTTGAAAGACACTTGTGTGCTCTGTAAACAAGCACGTAAGAGAAGCACGTGGAGGAACACATGAGGGACGCTGAATGAAAGCACATTCACTCTCTGACAGTAGATGGCGCTAAACTGCAGAGAATGCAGTCCTTACCCTTGAAACACCACAAATAAACCAGCTGCCCTACTTTCTGAAACATTTAAATTTTAAATAGCCATTCAGATTTGTGTATTTACTATAGGTAAGATGAACATCATGGGTCTTTATAGCTCTTTTGCACTTTAATCTGTGCAAAACTTAACTTTATAAACTTCTGAATTGTTCTCTAATAAAAAAAAAAACATTTAAATAAAAGAAGTTATTTAACCTGTTATACTGTATTATGAGCATTATTTTTTTTAAATAAATCTCAATACCGTGATTAATACAGTTTAAGTGATTTAAAAGCATGATAAATTAATCTGAACAGGAAAATTTGATACCGGCATATCCCTAGATTGAGGAAGCTGTCCTCAGCAAAATGTGCGGCACATAGTTTTACATGTGGATTATAATTTTCAGGAACTGCGTTAAACACAAATTGTAACCATTGATTTTCTAAGTACAGTGTTCCTGGGAAGCCCAAACAAAGGTGATAGGACTCCGAAATGAAAATAAGTGTTTCGACAACATGGCGACAAACGCAACTCTTCCTCTTCTCTGTGGGAGCGCAACAAGACCATGCCCCCTTTGTGTATTCCTGTGGGATCACGAAGAATGGGACATTTAATTATTGTTCTGTATTAATGAGCTGCTTACTGACACGCACGCGTATCGGAGATCACGCAGCTCACACATCCAGGAGAAAATAAACTTGTCAACGCTGCCCCATGACTTTTATTAAATACAGTTTAAATACTGAATCGCTACATTACAATCGCTGTTTTTAAGTAAACTCACTCTAAAGATAAATGCACACACGCGAATACACGCTTCCTTTTTTTTTTTTTTTCTCGCTCTCTCTCGAGTAGGCAATATTTGAGGAAATGGTCTAGCGAATTCTAATTATTGGGAGGATTAGTCCTCATCAATGTCTAGGGCAGTTATCGCCCTGATCAGACATATGCTGTGGCACTATCATGCAGTCTGTAATATGACGTTAGCAAATATTAGCTTTTTTTTATCTTGATTTATGCCAAAAAAGCTTGCATTTGTGTCTTTGTTCGCTGTAGCAGCCATGTTGCCGAGATAATTCATACCCCTTCGTTTGAAGTGTGGTTCCGAAAAATCTTTGTTTGAAGGGCTATCTGGCCCTTACCCCTACCCCTCCAACCAAAAGAGAATCGAGACACCCCTTCAAGTGAACGCCCGAAACAGAGGGGTAGGGGAAAGGGTAAGGGGTAGAATTGGGATTGGGCCTTAAACTAGTCTCTTTCCTCCAGATGCACTGCCTTCCTCTGGGACGTGGGTGATTTGGTCTGGTCTATGAATTTGGTTTCCAGTGTCTGAGATCTTCAGTGGTAAATATCACTAGACTCGCCCTACTGTGGAAAAATGGCTACACTGATTGTTACTTTTCATTTGTTTAAATGGCCTTTTCCTTTTTGTTTAATGAGGAATCTCTCAGCTTTAATGTGAATGCACCTTAATCTATCAGTGATTTTCTGCATTTGAACTAGGATAGCACTTTTATTTGCATGTATGACCAATTTAATGGCTGTACAGGAATATCCAGTTAGATGGAATAGATTAAATTCAGCCTATGGCATGTCGTCCCCGATTAAATTATTTATATATATATTTTTTTTTTCTTCAATGTGTGATTTTTGTAAGGGGATCTTGTTCTTGATTGTTAATAAATGTAGAAAATGTTTTGAGTCTGCATGTTTGATTTGAGGGGTCATTTGGTTTGGGTTCTATATAGGAAAAGGATCTGCCGCCTGCAGTTGATTTTGATATTCTAGATATAATCAAATTGCAGTTTTACAAATGCTAGAAATGTGGCTTTCCAAGAAAAGATTGCGATCAAATAGCACACCTAGGTTTCTAACTGATGACTAAGAATTGACAGAGCAGCCATCAAGTCTAAGACAGTGTTCTAGGTTAATACATATTGTTTAATCGGGGACGTGTACAGCCCCTTCTTTTTAGGGGCAGGGGCTGAAGTGGAAAAAAGGGTCACCACTTTTTTTTTTTTTTAAAACCCCTTTTATGGGTTGCATTTTGTTTCGATGGTCCCCTTGTTCAATTGACTATAATGAGAGTTAGGTGGCATGTAGTTGCCAAGTTGTTTAGATTATTAGTATGCTCAAGAACGGTTGAATCTAGTATAGTAGAATAAGCTGACGAACTTGCAAAGACACTTTGTAATGGTGGTGGCCACCATAAATGAACTCCATTTAGGAAAATAGTTGGGTGCCAGTCAGGTTTTAACCCTGACATAATTTTAATTACCCTGGATAGCCAACAACAAAAAAACACCTGTTACAACATTTAAATCCCATAGACAGACGAAAAAATAATACTGCTCAAAGGGAAGACTTATTCCACAATAGGGATGGGATGGTATGAAAATTTAATATCACGATTATCAATATTATCATGGTTTTGTTGAAACGAGATGAAAGTGTTCAAAAATAGTTGATGCTCACACTGAAAACATTTCAGCAAGTTTTATATTTAATAATCAACAAACAACTAATAAAACAAGCAACTCTATGCACTTAATTTTAAAGAGATTAAATTCTGTGGCATTTCCTTCCTTACAATGAAAAGTGTAGAAGCATAGAAAAGTCACTGACTTTCGCCATTCCTTCTTGGAAAAAAAACAAAAAAACATTGTGCGATGCGCTTGCGTCAGACTGTTGCTGGCTGGACATGATTTAATGGCGAGTTATTAAAACCGCGATAATCAAACACGGTTTTAATAATTCATTTTTAAACAATATTACTAACCTTCAGCACATTTTATCATGGTTATCGATAAAACCGGTTATCGTTCCATCCCTATTCCACAATCGTCCATGGCATAAGAAAAAAAGAAAACTACAAGTTTGAACAATAAGAAACAAAAAAATATTAAAAAAACAGGACCGGTCAATGAGCAGCCAATTCTTTTCTTCACAAAAACTTTTAGTGCTGACGATCTGGCAGTGCCACATTTAAAAGTAATTTGGAAAGCTAATGTTTGAACAAATGGCCAGCTTTCCACCTTGCAGTGTTCTCCAAACCATCACTCCCACACTACTGCAAACTTTGAGATGATGCAATTACTCTCAGGTATGACTCCCTTCCTTTTATATCCTCTTTCCTTCCACTGATAATGGAAATGCTCCACCCCAAACACGAAGTGAAAAAAATTAAAGTAAACTGAAAAGATGTTGTGGCACAATGTTTTAACTGCCACAACTTCTAGTCAGTTTATCTGTTGGTTGACCATCAAAATAAAGTGTTAGCATATTTACAGTAGCAGACATACTAAAACTCCAATGACCACTAGTTGATATGTAGTTTACATGCTTCTAATATCCAAATCTGTTGAAGGATTTTAGACTGCATTAATTAGGTGAACCGGGAACACTTCCATAACACCTGATGTACTTGCTACATCATTAGAAGAATGGCATCTACGCTAATATTCGTCTGTTTCTCTCTTATTCCGAGGTCACCGTAACAATCAGATCCAGTCTGTATCCAGATCAGAGGGTCACTGCAGTCACCCGGATCCAGTACGTATCCAGACCAGATGCTGGATCAGCACCTAGAAAAGAACTCTACATCCCTGAAAGACAGCGGAGACCAGGACAACTAGAGCCCCAGATACAGATCCCCTGTAAAGACCTTGTGCAGAAAAATCATCTGTTTCCTGTGGTCTTGTCCTGGTGGTCATCTGAGACAAGTTAATTCTCAGCACATAGAGACTCTTTCACCTAGATATCACACTATAGAGACTGTGTCTGTTCCACGAACTAGAAAATACAAAAAACGTCCAAACCAAGTTAAGATTAACAATTAAATTGAGGTTCAACAAATAAAAAAGATGCAATACGGATAAACAAATGATAAAGCTTGTCTTATTGAATATCAGATCTCTTTTTACAAAAACCCTTTTTGTAAATATGATCACTGATCATAATATAGATGTGCTGTGTTTGACAGAAACTTGGCTAAAACCTGATTACATTATTTTAAACGACTCCAACCCCGAAGATTACTGTTATAAACATGAGCCGCGTCTACAAGGCAAAGGTGGAGGTGTTGCTTCAATTTATAACAACGTTTTCAGGATTTCTCAGAGGGCAGGCTTCAAGTATAACTCGTTTGAAGTAATGGTTTTTCATATAACATTATCCAGAGAAACAAATGTTAATGATAAATCCCCTGTTATCTTTGTACTGGCTACTGTATACAGGCCACCAGGGCACCATACAGACTTTATTAAAGAGTTTGGTGATTGTACATCCGAGTTAGTTCTGGCTGCAGATAAAGTTTTAATAGCTGGTGATTTTAATATCCATGTTGATAATGAAAAAGATGCATTGGGGTCAGCATTTATAGACATTCTGAACTCTATTGGGGTTAGACAACACGTTTCCGGACCTACTCATTGTCGAAATCATACTCTAGATTTAATACTGTCACATGGAATTGATGTTGATGGTGTTGAAATTATGCAGCCAAGTGATGATATCTCAGATAATTTAGTTTTGTGCAAACTTCATAAAAATTGTACTTCTTGATACAAGTATGGAAGAACCATCACTTCTACCACAAAAGACTGCTTTAAGTTCTCTTCCTGATGTATCCAAATTCCTTAGCATATCCAAAACCTCAGAACAACTTGATGTAACAGAAACTATGGACTCTCTCTTTTCTAGCACTTTAAATAAAGTTGCTCCTCTACGCTTCAGGAAGGTTAAGGAAACCAGTCTGACACCATGGTATAATGAGCATACTCGCACCCTAAAGAGAGCAGCCCGAAAAATGGAGCGCAGCTGGAGGAAAACAAAACTAGAGGTATTTCGTATTGCTTGGCAGGAGAGTAACGTATCCTACAGAAAAGCATTAAAAACTGCTAGATCCGATTCCTTTTCTTCTCTTTTAGAAGAAAACAAACATAACCCCAGGTATTTATTCAATACAGTGGCTAAATCCATGAAAAATAAAGCCTCAAGTGTTGACATTTCCCAACACCACAGCAGTAATGACTTTATGAACTACTTTACTTCTAAAATCGATACTATTAGAGATAAAATTGCAACCATTCAGCCGTCAGCTACAGTATCGCATCAGACAGTGCACTATAGACCCCCTGAGGAGCAGTTCCACTCATTCTCTACCATAGGAGAAGAATTGTATAAACTTGTTAAATCATCTAAACCAACAACATGTATGTTAGACCCTATACCATCTAAGCTCCTAAAAGAGGTGCTTCCAGAAGTCATAGTTCCTCTTCTGACTATTATTAATTCCTCATTGTCATTAGGATATGTCCGCAAAACCTTCAAACTGGCTATTATTAAGCCTCTCATCAAAAAACCACAACTTGACCCCAAAGAACTAGTTAATTATAGACCAATCTCGAATCTCCCTTTTCTGTCCAAGATACTAGAAAAGGTGGTATCCTCACAATTATATTCCTTCTTAGAGAAAAATGGTATATGTGAGGATTTCCAGTCAGGATTTAGATCGTATCATAGTACTGAGACTGCTCTCCTTAGAGTTACAAATGATCTGCTCTTATCATCTGATCGTGGGTGTATCTCTCTATTAGTTTTATTGGATCTTAGTGCTGCGTTTGACACAATTGACCACAACATTCTTTTGCATAGACTTGAACACTTTGTTGGCATCAGTGGAAGTGCATTAGCATGGTTTAAATCGTACTTATATGACCGCCATCAGTTCGTAGCAGTGAATGAAGATGTATCCTATCCATCACAAGTGCAGTATGGAGTACCTCAAGGCTCAGTACTAGGGCCGCTACTCTTCACGCTTTATATGTTACCCTTGGGAGATATCATCAGGAAACATGGTGTTCGCTTTCACGGTTATGCTGATGATACTCAGCTCTATATTTCTTCGCAGCCCGGTGAAACACACCAATTTGAAAAACTAATGGATTGCATAGTCTATATAAAAAACTGGATGACGAGTAATTTCTTACTGCTAAATTCTGAAAAAACAGAGGTGTTAATTATAGGACCTAAAAACGCCGCTTGTAATAACCTAGAACACTGTCTAAGACTTGATGGTTGCTTTGTCAATTCTTCGTCATCAGTTAGGAACCTAGGTGTGCTATTTGATCACAATATTTCCTTAGAAAGCCACGTTTCTAGCATTTGTGAAACTGCATTTTTCCATCTCAAAAATATATCTAAATTACGGCCTATGCTCTCAATGTCAAATGCAGAAATGTTAATCCATGCATTTATGACCTCAAGGTTAGATTATTGTAATGCTTTATTGGGTCGTTGTTCTGCACGCTTAGTAAACAAACTACAGCTAGTCCAAAATGCAGCAGCAAGAGTTCTTACTAGAACCATGAAGTATGACCATATTAGCCCGGTCCTGTCAACACTGCACTGGTTCCCTGTCAAACATCGTATAGATTTTAAAATATTGCTTATTACTTATAAAGCCCTGAATGGTTTAGCACCTCAGTATTTGAATGAGCTCCTTTTACATTATAATCCTCTACGTTCTCAAAACTCAGGCAATTTGATAATACCTAGAATATCAAAATCAACTGCGGGCGGCAGATCCTTTTCCTATTTGGCGCCTAAACTCTGGAATAACCTACCTAACATTGTTCGGGAGGCAGACACACTCTTGCAGTTTAAATCTAGATTAAAGACCCATCTCTTTAACCTGGCATACACATAACATACTAATATGCTTTTAATATCCAAATCCGTTAAAGGATTTTTAGGCTGCATTAATTAGGTAAACCGGAACCGGAAACACTTCCCATAACACCCTATGTACTTGCTACATCATTAGAAGAATGGCATCTACGCTAATATTTGTCTGTTTATCTCTTGTTCCGAGGTCACTGTGGCCACCAGATACAGTCTGTGTCCAGATCAGAGGGTCACTGCAGTCACCCGGATCCAGTACGTATCCAGACCAGATGGTGGATCAACACCTAGAAAGGACCTCTACATCCCTGAAAGACAGCGGAGACCAGGACAACTAGAGCCCCAGATACAGATCCTCTGTAAAGACCTTGTCTCAGAGGAGCACCAGGACAAGACCACAGGAAACAGATGATTCTTCTGCACAATCTGACTTTGCTGCAGCCTGGAATTGAACTACTGGTTTCGTCTGGTCAGAGGAGAACTGGCCCCCCAACTGAGCCTGGTTTCTCCCAAGGTTTTTTTCTCCATTCTGTTACCGATGGAGTTTCGGTTCCTTGCCGCTGTCGCCTCAGAACAGAAAACAGCACTGAAGTCATTAAAGCAAAGTAAAGTTAAAGTACCTCAGCGATGTCTCCCAAAGTGTTTACTCTTATCTTCATGTAGGCTTGCTTGATGAGTCCAAAGCCACAGTCAGGGGAAAACTTAGTGTGGCCAGCAATAAGTTAGTGGATTTAAATTTTATCTTGAAGCTTGTGTCCAACCTTCCAGGCAAGGTACCAGAGTCTAGTCAAGTCACCTTTATTTATATAGCGCTTTAAACAAAATACATTGTGTCAAAGCAACTGAACAACATTCATTAGGAAACAGTGTGTCAATAATGCAAAATAACAGTTAAAGGCAGTTCATCATTGAATTCAGTGATGTCATCTCTGTTCAGTTTAAATAGTGTCTGTGCATTCATTTGCAATCAAGTCAACAATATCGCTGTAAATGAAATGACCCCAACTAAGCAAGCCAGAGGCGACAGCGGCAAGGAACCAAAACTCCATCGGTGACAGAATGAAGAAAAAACTTTGGGAGAAAACCGGCTCAGTCAGGGGACCAGTTCTCCTCTGACCAGACGAAACCAGAAGTTCAATTCCAGGTGGTCATGGTCCTGGTCTCTGCTGTCTTTCAGGGATTTAGAGGTCCTTTCTAGGTGCTGATCCACCATCTGATCTGGATACAGACTGGATCTGGTGGTTACGGTTAACTCGGAATAAGAAAGAAACAGACTAATATTAGCGTAGATGCCATTCTTCTAACGATGTAGCAAGTACATCAGGTGTTATGGGAAGTGTTCCCGGTTCCGGTTTACCTAATTAATGCAGCCTAAAAATCCTTTAACTGATTTGGATATTAGAAGCCTATTAATGTTTTATGTGTAAGCCAGGTTAAAGAGATGGGTCTTTAATCTAGATTTAAACTGCAAGAGTGTGTCTGCCTCCCGAACAATGTTAGGCAGGTTATTCCAGAGTTAAGGCGCCAAATAGGAAAAGGATCTGCCGCCCGCAGTTGATTATGATATTCTAGGTATTATCAAATTGCCTGAGTTTTGAGAACGTAGCGGACGTGGAGGATTATAATGTAACAGGAGCTAATTCAAATACTGAGGTGCTAAACCATTCAGGGCTTTAAAGTAATAAGCAATATTTTAAAATCTATACAATGTTTGATAGGGAGCCAGTGCAGTGTTGACAGGACCGGGCTAATATGGTCATACTTCCTGGTTCTAGTAAGAACTCTGCTGCTGCATTTTGGACTAGCTGTAGTTTGTTTAATAAGCGTGCAGAACAACCACCCAATAAAGCATTACAATTGTAAGATTATCCTTGAACAGTCCATTTCATTAAAAGAACCCAACACCGCATTCCACAGTTCAGAACGATTCCCCATCGAACCATTCGTGCATCATAAAACACAGTCATGGTGCCAAGATGGCTAAAGGTGATGTCACCCCCTTTCCCTTCTTGTGCCGGTCTAATCTCATACCAGCGATACCAGGACAGCAGGAAAAGATTTCTCTTTGTTCCCCAAACTTAAGACCAAATGACCAAGAACCCCTGTGGTGACCCCAATGCATACATCCCCAGCCTTATCAGGAATCAGGAAGGATGCTAAGTTATTCCTTTGGCCCAGGATCACCAAAAACCTTAAACCAGGGAACCTACTTGTGGTTTAATACAAACAACGGTCTCAAATTGCTTCCAATAAATTGAATTGATTACAAGTTTTTTCCTCACATACAGTACAGACCAAAAGTTTGAAACATTACTATTTTTAATGTTTTTGAAAGCAGTTTCTTCTGCTCCTCAAGCCTGCATTTATTTGATCAAAAATACAGAAAAAAATGTAATATTGTGATTAGGGATGCACCGAAATGAAAATTCTTGGCCAAAACCGAAAAGGAGAAAACCAAGGCCGAAAACCGAAACCGAAACACCGAAAGAAATTATGCCAATTATTAGTACCATTGCATTTATTGCTATGACCGTGTACTAACTTTACTTAAATTAAGACATTGCAATTGCATAAATTAATATTAAAGTTTCAAAGATAATTACAATTACATAAATTATAAAAAAAAAAAACACAAAAATACATAATTACAAATTATGCAAATATTTATTAAGCACATTGCAACAATGCACAGTATTAAATTAAAATTCAAACTAAAAATTTATCCCACTCATGTGTATATTAAATAATAATGTACAGGCCTACTGGCCTGCAGAAAGGTTTTAAAATGAACTGTTCTCTCATAAAAACAAAGTGCATTTAGGTGAAGTGCATTTGAAATTGTTCTCTGTAGGACTAGGAAGTGCATTACTTCTCCAGTAGGCAAGACTGTTATCACTTCTGGGGATGGGGAGTTCAGACAGATAACCATCTAGCTGTTGAGCAGTGGAGCTTGTCATCTACCTGACATTTGAGAAATATTTGAGAGTGTATTTAAATAGGGCCAGGGCATAAATAAACATTTTTATCAAATTAAAGCAGAAATCTAGCAGAAATATGGCTACAATATTACAATCTGATATTGTGTGTGTGTGTGTGTGTGTATATATATATATATATATATATATATATATATATATATATATATGTCACATATATAGTAGCCTAAGAACAAAATAGCCAACGTATTATTATTATTTGAGGCACTTTCTTGTGCGAATAAGGCAAAGCAAATAGCATTTGTACCTTACCTCAAACTGAAAAAAAAAAGAAGCGAATGTAAAGCAGCGATACAAACCAGAAAAGTAGGAGTTTGTCACGTCGGGTGAAAAGTTAAAACAAAAGAAAAAAGATGGTAGACATTACGCGGATCTAAAATAAAATACACCAGACCCCGTCTTTAAAACACCTGCACAAGATAATTGTCAAATCTATGCAGTACTTTACCACTAACTACAATTTTAAAAAGCGAGACTGTTAGACAAAGAAAAAAAAAAAAAAAAAAAGATCCTCCGGCAGAGTTGTGAAGCGTCCGTAAAACAACCTCCCGGCACCGATGAACAGTTAGAATGAGGCTCGGGAATGCTCCGGAAAAAAAACCACGCCTCCAGCGCTAGAGAGGGTCGGGCAGGAGGCGTGATAGTAGCATTAAATAGATTTAAACGTTACAATAATTAAACTAAGTAGTTTTTAATAAATAGACATCAGTCCTTTTATTAGTGAAAACTTTATATCCGTTTAAACATATGGTCAATTTTTACTTTTTAAATGTAGGCCTATATGATTTTTATTTACTTTTAGGCTAGTCTTAAAAAAAGTAAAAATTAAAAAAAAAAAACATCGTTGAAAAAGTGTTATTTGTTTTTAATTTATTAAGTTAATTACTTTAATCTATGACTAGTCTAAATCTAGACTATTCCCGTCGATAGATCTTTTATTTTTGTCAAGCTTAATTTCTCAAGCTATGTCAATTAACACACACACACACACAAACACACTTTCCTTCTGTCAAGCTTGTGTCGCGTTATCTAGTAAATAAACCAGATGTCATCTCAAGCATCGAAACGTGACCGTGTCTGGCGTCTGGCGTCTGTGTGATTCCTGGCACGTGCATATCAGTTAGACATCAAGCGGTTGTAAAAACATCTAACAGGTTTTGAAATGCTTGCAACTGGCTTGTGAAACTAACTAATTTCAAAGGGTGTTTTATTTATTTATATATATATATATGTATATATGTATATATATATATATATGTGTTTAGGATTTTTATTTTAGTTACATTTATAATTTTATTAACCCCTAGATCTTTCAACCTCAACATAGACGTACTGAGAATGCAAATAAGTACACAAACACAACCATACAATCACAAACACACACACACACAGATACAAATTTAAACATACAGAAAACATGAACATGTAACCAAACAAATACAAATATACACTCAAACAGGTACATAAATACACAAACAAACAAGCGTAGTCTACCTTGCTTTTTTCAAGTCTCAATACACCCACACCCACACCCACACACACACACACATACACACACACACACATACTTTCCTTCTCCCGCGCTTATGTCGTGTTATCTAGTAAATAAACCAGACATATGTAGTTAAAAGTACCCCCATTTAACAATATAACAGGAAAGAAATATATCGTCTCAAGTTGTGCATCGAAACGTGACTGTGTCTGGCGTCTGGTGTTGTCATTTAACCGCCAAAACCATCCAGTCATACATCCCAATGTTAGGATTAACAAGACAGAGGGTGTTTTTTATATATATATATATATATATATATATATATATATATATATATATATATATATATATATATATATATATATATATATCGTTAGTTTTTATTTTAATTACATTTATTATTTTTATTTACAAGGTGATTTTTAAACACCGATGCAAACATTACTGCACACAGGTCATACAGACAAGCGCAGTCTACCTTGCTTTTTTCAAGCCTCAATACACACACACACACACACACTTATGAGGTTTTTAACTTATTAAGACTTTGACTTATTGACTTTTGACTTAAGATCTTTGATTTCCAATGTGAGACGGAATAACTTTTAAACGCAAACGATACACAATACTTTGTGGGGAGAAACGCTAAACCGATATCGCCGCATTGATGTCTGGCGTAGATCATGCCGGTAACAGATACATTCAGTCAAGTTGTAAAAATAATATACATAAATCAACGTGTATGGGTAGCCTATTAAAGATTTATGTTATTAGGGTCAGCTCTACTGAAGTTTATTATATTTTAGAGGTGTTCTCAAGAGACGCCCACAGGGTTATCCAACCTTTAAAAACTAAAAGTTGTGTCATGCTCATTACCTGCAAATTATCTTCAAGCCATGCTACGTTACAAAACCAACAATAAACGAAAACAATGGCAGACAACTACCAGGGTGAGTTTATATATATATATATATATATATATATATATATATATATATATATATAAATGATTTGAATATATTTTAAAGTGAATATTTGTTTAATGTCTCGCGGATGATCTCTAGGTTTTGAGAATCAGGCTTTCGATGAAGGTTTGGAACAGATCCTTGAAGAGTTATGTGAGTATTTTCCAATTTTATTTTATTAACTCAATGTCTAATAATCACATCAATAACTTTGCTATCATTCTTACAGTTGATGAGGCCGTGTTGTTTGCCTGTGATGAACCCGGAGCTGTTAATAACGGTAAGCCTTTTTCTCTAAGTTAAAAAATTAATGTTCTCACAACATGATTAGACTACCAGATAAATAATAAAAATGAGATGTTTTTTTTTTTTTTTTTTTTTGACAGACGAGCAAGCTGTTGGCGACAATCAAGCTGTGATAATTCTGCCAGAAAATGTTGCACAAGAGGTTGTGATTAGTACCGAATCACCGCGTGATCTAGGCACACGTCACAAATCCCGCCCCCGCCGACGCTCTGGCTTACGAAGGAGCTTCTCACTATCCCCCAGATTTCTCAAGCGTTTGCACTGAAGTTAGCGTTACGTGTAGACCGCGCCACTCGGAGGGTCAGGGGGTAAAACGTTTGAGGCTACCGGAGCGGGAAACGGACGCCACTCGGAGGGTCAGGGGGTAAAACGTTTGAGGCTACCGGAGCGGGAAACGGACGATATTCCAACCACCAGTCGTTTAAGGACTTAGGAGAATAACGGTATGTATTAAGGCAGAAAATTTGTTATTATATGCTGCATGTTTCTGTTTTTCATCTGATTATATCGCATTGTGAATCGGTGTCGGTGTTTTCAGGAGTGTGCACGCTTGTCTTTAAATTTAAAAAAGGTGTGTTTTTCGATTTAAAATAAATAAAAAATAATAATTCAAAATGAGTAGTAAAAGGTGTCACGATGATTTACATACCCACACAGAAGATGATCAGAGACCATTAAGACCCAGATATGATTTTCAAAACAATACACAACAGTTACATGAAATTATTAACAATCATTTACAGATGTTACCGCCTAATCCTCTTAACATGATAGATAGATTACACGAGATTATAGACGAACAACACGAATGGTTGGGTGCCGCTATAGATAGCGATGATCAGGTCGGTGCAGGTCCTTCTAATAACGGTCCCTCAGGATATGATCCGACAGCTCCAGATATGGGTCTCAGTCGGTCTTACATAGAGAAGGAGGTAGTGTGGGTGATTTTACGATTGTCCCAAGACCTCGATTTAATGGATTAGAAATTCGCAGAACTTTAAATTTTCGTGAAATAGCAACAAAAGATTTTGCCGCTTATAATATATTTTTACATGATATTTTGAACGAAATTGTTACGCTTTCCAGATTATTAGCTGGTGAGGGTTTTGTTTTTTTAACATCTCTCTGCAAGGTGCAAGTCTCCCCACAGATATTAATGCCGTTCTAACGCCTGATAACAATAACGACGTTAATGTATTTGTAGATCAAATCGAACGAACCGTTCAAAGCAATAGGCGGATGTGGGTTTTGATACCGCTTTAGAGTTATGTGTCTCTGTAGCGCGAAACAAACAAGGTGGTGGCGCGCGTAGGAAGTTGGTAGACCTGGCTCATAATCAGGTCATACAGAAAAATAGAATGCATTTGTTTGCCCCCAAAAATTTCACAGACAATATGCGTGTGCATAGCTCACTTTCTAAATCCACAGTGTACCGACGCAGAATTGTTGACATTAGCCAGAAATATACATACCGATCTGGGTTACGATCCACAAGATAAAATTGCGTTGCATGATGTTTCTAAATTTGAAGCCTTTCTAGACCTGAAAATAGTTATCTTTCACAGATCTGATTCAGGTAAATTAGAAGTGTATAAAAATACGGATGAGCCGCATCACAAGACGTTGCATTTGTACCTGCATGAAGATCATTTTTATGGGATAAAAAATCTGAAAGGTTTCTTAGGTTACGGGTATGTTTGTGAGTTCTGCTATCAAGGGTTTAATGATCGCAGTGTACATTATTGCAAATTTACATGTAATGTGTGCACGAACATGTCTTGCTACACGCATCCCAAGAAGCCGTTCCAGTGCGATGATTGTTTGAGATACTGTAGATCTGATTTCTGTTATGAAATGCATAAACAAGCACAAAGTGATGGTTCAAAGTCTCAGTGTGATAGCATAAAATACTGTGATAAATGTTACAGACAGTACAGAACAAAATGGGCCGGTGATAAGCTATTAACGCACAAATGTGCACCATCCAGATGTGTGCATTGCGCCGAAGTTCTCATGGGTGAAGACCAGCACTGTTGCTATATTCAACCAGCCAAGCCTAGAGAACATAGCCAAGACTATATTTATTTTGACTTTGAGACGATGTATGAAGACGGGCGGCATAAGGCAAACTATGTTTGTGCATCAACGCAAGCAGGGGATGTATTTTCGGCGGAAGGGGATCGCATGATCAAGCATTTCAGACGACCGAAATTTGAGGGTTACACATTTATCGCACACAATTCTTCGGGTTTCGACTCTTTTAAACTGCTCGAGTATTTTACTAGTCAGGGACTAACTCCAAAAATCATACTCCAAGGCTGCAGACTTGTTTACATGTACGACCAAGCCTTTAAACAGAGATACATCGACAGCTATAGCTTCTTGCCCATGAAATTGTCAAAAATGACCTCTGCTTTAAACCTAAACACCAGCGAAAAAGGATTCTTTCCACATCATTTTAATCGCTTGCAGAATGCAAACTATATCGGTCCGTATCCGTCAAAAGATTATTATGGATACCAGACAATGTCTGACGCTGAACGTGTGAAATTTGATTTGTGGAGGGCGTAGCAGGAGAGGTATTTGACTTCAAAAAACAATTAGCTTTGTACTGCAAGAATGATGTTGTTTTGCTACGTGAAGGATGTATGAAATACCGAAAAGAGTTTATAGAATGTACAAACGTGGATCCTTTTGGATGTATAACATTAGCCGGATGTGCTATGAAAGTGTTCAAAACGCTTTTTTTAACCAAAGACACAATTGCCTTAACGCACAAAAATGCCTACATCAATCAGTACAAATCTTATTCAAACCCTTCCATACAATGGTTGGAATACATTAAAGCACACAGAAATGTCGATGTTCATCACGCTTTAAATTATGGCGAAGTCAAATTTGGACCGTATCATGTGGACGGCTATTATGAGGCTGATAATGCCGATAAAATAGCTTTGGAGTTTCTGGGGTGTTTCTGGCATGGACATTGTTGTCGTTTTAATCCTAACGATTTGAATCCGGTGTCAAAAACACCTTTTGGCCTGCTCAGAAGACAATCTGACAATAAGCTGAAAGTTTTGCGTGATACCTATAATCTCAAAGTGCACAAGATTTGGGAATGTCAGTGGGAGTCTGCTAAACAAAACAATCCCAGTGTCGTTGCATTTATGAGTAATTATAATGCACCAGCGAGACTGAAGCCTAGAGAAGCACTCTACGGAGGTCGCACGAATGCACTCCGCTTGTACCACGAGACCGCTGAGGGCGAGCGCGTGTCATATCTGGATTTCACATCTCTATATCCGTATGTACAGTCGTGTAAAACCTATCCTATTGGGCATCCTGAGATCATTTTAAAAGATTTTGAACCGGTCAAATCTTATTTCGGTCTCATTAAATGCTGTGTACTGCCCCCCCGTAAACTACTGCATCCAATATTGCCTGTCAAATCCTCTCAGGGGAAACTACTATTTGCGCTGTGTCGCACCTGTGCTGAGACACAGTATCAGGGTCAGTGTCAGCACAGTGATGACGAAAGGGTCATTTCAGGAGTTTGGACCTCTGTCGAGCTCTCCAGAGCTATTGATAAAGGTTATTCGGTAGTCAGAATTGAGGAAGTCTGGCATTTTCCACAGACATCAGACACTTTATTCAGCGGTTATCTTAAGACGTTTCTCAAATTCAAACAAGAGGCTTCAGGTTTTCCATCACACGTAGTGACAGATGCTGAAAAGGAGTCTTACGTCAGAGATTATTTTGAGAAGGAGGGAGTTCAGCTCGACCTTGACAAAATAGCACTCAACCCCGCACGCAGATCTATAAATAAATATTTATTGAATTCGCTTTGGGGTAGATTTGGACTTAGGTGTAATCAAGCTACAGCGGAGCTTTTAACAGACCCTGAAGATTTCGCCCGCTATATCTTTGGAAACGGACGCGTCATTAAACACTTCTCATTCGTGTCGGACACTGTGGCTTTAGTTCAATGGTGCTATGCCGATGAAGACCCCACCCCCGCGAGTGATGTTAATGTGTTCATCGCAGCATTTACCACGGCTTACGGGCGTTTCGAGTTATATGATCTCATGGATCAGTTAGGGCCCCTTGTTTTTTACGTAGATACAGACAGCGTTATCTTTGTATCGAAAGATGGAGATTGGGTACCTAAAACAGGTGCATATCTTGGTGAATTGACGGATGAACTTGATGATTTCATAAGTACTTTTGCGTCAATGGGACCGAAAACATACGCGTTTAAAACCACAAAAAATAAAGTAACTCTTAAAGCTAAAGGGATCACGCTGCATTCTGCTAATGCGAAAATTGTAACTCTAGAAAGCATAATATGCCTGATACAGGGATATGTAACATCACGTGACACTAGCCATCTGCTCACGCACACAGAGACCATTGTGCGGAATAAAAAGAAGTTCACTCTTCATAATAGAGCAGTCTTGAAAAGATTCAAAGTGGTATATGACAAACGCGTGCTACTTCCTGATTACACCACACTTCCTTATGGGTACTAATGGTATTTCTAGCATACAAAATGTGTATGTTGAAGAGGATTTTGACTTTCGTTTCCAATATCCTTTCTCAGCCTTAGTCTCAGGGCCATCCGGGAGCGGAAAGACTGTTTTTGTAAAGAATTTGTGTAACGCACTCAAGTTGATCAATGTAAAAATTGACAGTATTGTATTTTTATACAGTTGTTGGCAACCTTTGTATGATGAACTGTTGTCATTGTATGATATAAAATTTATTGAAGGTATTCCAAACTCTTTAACCGATGAAACTTTAATAAAGCCTAATGTCAATGTGTTGATTATCTGTGATGACCTAATGTCTGAGGCATTTTCAAACGATGAACTCTCACGAGCTTTTACACAATATGTTCATCATATACCATTTTCTATCATACTGATAACCCGGAATCTGTTTTTTCACGGTAAAACCAGTAGGACTATCGCTCTCAATACTCACTATCTTATTTTGTACAAGAGTCTGAGAGACTCGATGCAAGTAATGACTTTAGGACGTCAGATTTACCCAGGAAATACAAAGTTCTTTATGGAGTGTTATAAGGATGCTACCAATCAACCTTACGGATTCCTTTTGATTGACTTTAAAGCTAAAACCCCAGAGCGTTTTCGTCTCAGATCAGAATTGTTTTCAGATCAACAGGTGGTGTATGTACAGAAAAGACTACGGTAAATACTGTTGTTGAAAATGAGTGATAGGCTCTGTAAAAACCTACCTCTTTTAAAACTATTATATAAGGCTTCACCGAGACAACGCCGTGTTATGTTACAGTCAGCGTCAGATCAGCTGATTCTATCCCTGTGTGAGATAGCTCTTAATGTACTTCACGGTAACATACCTCTAAACACCAACCAGTTCCGGAGGTTAAAAAAGAAAAAACAGGAAATCAAATACACCGCTAGTAAAAAGGTTAACATCCAAAGAAAAAAGCGGTTGATTAATCAACGAGGCGGTTTTCTTGTACCTCTGTTAAGTGTGGCAATACCATTTATCACTAGTTTAATAACTTCCAGACAGCATTAGGAATGGAATATGCCGAAAAACTTCACCTAATCCCTCAGAATCAGATGAATAAATTAAGAACTGCAGGTGTTCGTGTCAAATCAACAAACTGTGGAGAACGATTTAGATACAGCTATAAGAAACATATTGCAGAGGAGTGATTTAGATTCGCATGGGAAGGCTAAACTTTATTCCAGCGTCTTACAGAGGTTTTTAACTATAGTAAAACAAGGTGATTTGCAGAGTAGTACTTTAACTCTTTCACTACCGAAAACGGACGCTATTCACGCCGATGAACCTGCTAATACACCTGCTAATACACCTGCTACTGCACCTGCCACCGCCCATGTTAGTGCACCTGTTGATGCACCGTCGCACGATGAAAGCGAGGATCAGATTGTCAATGAAATCTTAAACAATGTGCCGCAAAGAAGTTTAAAAAACATCAAACTCATTCTGAATAAAATGTCTAATGCCAAACAAGTGTCTTCATGGACAACTTCTGGCGAGTTTGTATTTAAAGGGAATGTAATCGTAGGTTCACACATGTTGGATTTGGTTAAAAGTATAACGGCGCCTCACACGCTCCGTGATGAATACAGACCGCGTGGTTGGGATGAATTTCTGGATGCTTTTGCAACTTTAAATATACCATTTTCCACTATCGTGAATCCTCAGGTTAAACGCATGGTTGAAACCCTTAAAAGGAAATCGCCTAACCCCATGAAAAAAAGGGATTTCATAAAAAGCACGCGTCAAAGACTATGCCACGATCTACTGCCACTGATGGACAGTTGTTTAATTCACCCTCACTCGATACTACTGCCTGGTTATCTTTTTATTTTTTTTTTGTGTAAATATGTTTTTGAAATAATTGTGTTGTGTTATGTATTAAGTTTTTGATGTTAATAAAAAAAGATGGAAAAAGAGATCTGTCTATACATTGTCTTTATTTATACAGTACAACCATATTGTTAATACATTCAAGATTACATAGCATTTTATTTATTATTAAACATAAAATAACACAGTTCTAGCGTACTACAGACACCTTTTACAATTTTGTACACACTTAATACAATTAAATGTATCACAGAGAGAAGGTTTCAGTCTCTTTACAAATCGTGCAACCATATTATCATTTTTAATCAGATCATCATGATACATTTTAACAACATTTTCATAATCATAACCCTTTGACATTTGATACAGAAAAAAAAAAACAATGTTGTCCACAAGTGTCTGATGTGAAGTCTTGAACCTGTTTGTTAGAGTATTGTACACAGATAGAATTGTTTTTTAAAAAGGTTTGTACGGTCTTTGGAAAACGGGGGTCTTTTGGAGATCCTCCAAAGGTATCAAAAAAGCAGCTCACGCCATCCTTGGTTTTGTAAATTGCTAACCAATGCAACCCCGGTTTTGTGGAGGGGTCCGAGTTAAAAATAAGCATAGACGGGGTATTCTTTACGGTCACTTTGGGTGGATAATCGCTGGGAAGCACTCCTAAAAAACTTGTATCGTGATCAATTTTATCCATAACAGACGTTAGTTGAACCGTATTCATTTTCCCTCCTCCTCAGTAATAATCCACTAACACCTGTCTTCGATTGGATATTTCAACAATTGAATCAAAAATCGCATATACGATAATGGTTATGGATTGTCTGAGAGGTTGTCTGAATCGTGCTTCTAGTCTAATATTTCCCGATTTAATTAGTGAAACATGATTCGAACAATCTTCATCAGGGGACAAATTAAAGGCATAGAGCGTGTAGCCGTTTAGAAAATCCTGACGATCTATTACAAGAGGTTGATTTTTAAGATGTCTTCCGGTAGCCGTCACGAGTTGATAAAAGTCCCTAACGGCTGATCCGCTTTCATATTCCGGCTGAAACGGTTTTGGATGGAATTTGGACGCCGTCTTGATATAAAGCCAAAAACTCCAGGTTAAAATGTTTAAAAGCAAAGGGGTTTTTATCATACGCTCCTGAAAAGGCTGAACTTTCGGTCATTGCTAAAATTATTGATTTTGGTAGTGTACTGAGAAAAAGATTTTCTTGATTAGATACGCGAGAACCAGCTGGGATAGAAAAATTCTTCACACACACACGGTCTATGGGGTATTTAGCAGTAGTGCCTAGAAGCGCCTGAGCATGCCCCAACCGGACTCCTGGTGAAACAGTAACTTTTTTGACAAAAAGAGATGCTGACACAATATTGAGTTTATAACCAACAGCGTCATCTCGCATTAGGCAGAACTCATCTTTAGCTCTTGTCATCCTTATTTTTATATCTACACCATTCAACATTCATTTTTCTTGAAAGAAAATGTCGCTGTGAATGGGGGCTAGTAATTCTATCACATTACTAGCATTGGTAAATGCAGCTCTCTTCATTAACCCCGTATTTCCTCCAGCAGGGTCAGTAGCATCCATGTGACCCGGTGTATCTTTGTAGAACAAACCGGCTGAAAAGACACTTTCGAGTGTATCTTTTCCAAAATTAATCAGAGCTTCAATCAAACATCTGTAGGGGTAGGTACTGGAACTCTGGGTTATCAGACGATCCCCCAGAGAGACATCCACCTGTGAGAATATACATGCTCCCGGATAGTTTATTAAACCAACAGGCGATCCGTCTGGTATATTAGAACCGTCGGGTCCGGTTATTTAGTCTAGTTATAAAAGAGTGTTATTAAGATCCAAATAATCCTCTCCCGTGCCAGCAATAAAAAATTCTAATGGTGATGAATCGGTTATTGCGGATAGAGGCGGTATTTCGACGTAAGTATTTTTTTCAATGGACGTCTGTGTCATGGGGATTGTGAATAAATCTAACTCTGATTTAATACACTCCTCGGACATGCGATGGAATAGAGCCATGTTTAGAAAATTGTGTTCAGAAATCTTTTGGTACGGACAGTTTTCTTTACACGTTTAGTGCGGGGACGCCGGTTACGTTTTGAGGCCGCGCGCTTGTTACTGCGACGTTTAGCTTTCTTCACACGGCCACTCCCCCTACGTAGACGCTCACCCGGTGGTTTAAAAGAACCTCGTGACATCACCATTAACCCGTTGCCATTTTGTCCATTATTATTATTATTGTCGTTATACGAACTTGATAGAGCGCTGGTCACAACATCGCTAGCTATATTTCTAGCAGCAGTTTTTAGATGTGGTTTTACTATACTAAAACCTCTTTTCAACAGCGGTAGCGCCGTCTTAAAAAGAGATTTGAAGATGCCACCTATGCCTGCTCCGTACATAACAGGACCGCCCGCGTAACCTGGTAACCCGTTACCCGCCTGGTTCCGGTAGTATGTAACATATCGCTCGGGGTCCATAGTTGCGTAATAGTTTGCTAAAATTAAAACTTATTTCACCGGACTGAAGTGAAGTTTAGCCACAACTTTACCATACGTGAAACGCACGTGTTTGTTCTGATCGTCTTTAACCTCAATGCAGATATCTGTAATATTAGATTTATTTACAGGTACTAATGCGGCTTGTCGAATCTAAAACTGACGCTGTCATTAGATGTACCGTCTATATGTACAGTTCTCAGTAGCGGTACGTACGAATCACCTACTGCTTGATATTCGATCATGTCACTGTATATGTACATGCTATAAAATGCACCTCTTATGTCAGCTTGATGCGGTGCGTATGTGACGACAGGTGCGCCGTCAGATCTATTTTTGGTGTGCTGTTTTGCAGTTCCTAGAGACACACCAGACTTTAATCCTAAAATAATAACTTTCCATAAAATATCAAAGATGTGTTTGTCTGTGCTTTTAGAAATATCCTGTTTTTGATGTGATCATAACCAAGTGTGACTTTCAGGGGAAGGTTGGCGTTGATTTCTCTAACCAGAAATAGTACATCTTCATAATAACCCGGTTTTAACGTATTGCACACTTTAGATACATTTTGTAGATTTTTTTCTTTAATGTAGATAATCACATCGCTGACCTCTTCGTAATGCGTCTCATCATATCCCAGTATATTAGGGTCGGTGTTAATAATAAAGGCGGCATCCTCCTCATTAAATGTATACCAGGAAATAGGATAATAAAACTTCCCATTGACCTTTGAGGTTCATACTTCTTGCTAGTCTCGTTTTGTAATTTGAGATACGATTGTCAGGGTAAACATCCATAGATGTATTACAAGGCAGCTTGATATAAAAGCCGCCCTCAATCCTGGTGTAGTTTTTCACAAATGCTACTTATGACACCTCCGTTTGTTACTTTAATGGATTCTGTATGTCCACGATCTCCTTTTCTGGTAACCATGAGGAAAACTTAGTAGGCCAACCCAGCCACTTGACAAGACAAAGCATTTGGCGGCCGCTTTTTTTTCGATCTAAAATCTTTTCTATTTTAAACGATTTGTCTTGGTTCACAATGATTTTTTGTAATTCTTTTTCATAAAAGCAACCGTCGATAACATCACCGTCATAATCTTGTAGTCTGTACACTGGAGGGTTTCGTGGTATACGAGCGGCTATAGTGAAATATTCCTCGGTGTAATTCTGTTCATAACCCTTCGAAAATACACCTCTAACTTTTGAAACTCTAACTACATCCCCTATTTTATACTTTAAGACAGGTGTTCCTTTACGTAACTTTCCATACAGATTATTGAACACATCTGTCTCATTTTCTTTATTGACGTCCAACGGTCGCATTTTAATACTTTTGTGATAACTGGCGTTATATCCTTCTATAAGATCTTGTAAGATATTGTAGTAACGCTTTGAATTGATAGCCGTTAAAAACCGAGCCATTTTCGATTTAAAAGTGCGATTAAATCGCTCCACACAAGACGATTTTACATCACTTGCTGTAGCAAAATGATGTATGTTATACTTTTTCATCAGTTGTTGGAAATGTTTGTTGAAAAATTCTGTACCTTTATCGGTCTGTAATTTTTGAGGTATACGGTTTTCTTTGAGTATGGAGTCGAATGCTTTCGTAACCTCTACACCTGTTTTATTCTTCAGCGGACGTACCCAAGCATACTTGCTAAAAACATCTATACATGTCAGTAAAAATTTTATACCGTCGTTTTCTTTCGAAAAAGCAGACATGTCAACAAGATCTGCTTGAAACTGTCTGCTTGAAATCTTTTCCGTACACTATCACTCTATTCCGTTTGTATTTGATAGGTGCTGTCTTGTGTAATGTATAAGTGTCCTGAGATGCTAGCCAATCTGATATTTCTTTATCCTTCAGAGTTACCCCGTATTCCTGTAGTACACAGCGTTTTAATCGTTCTTTACCTCCCAAAGAACCAGGGTGCGCTGGGTTGTAGTACACTTTTTTCATTAATTCGGACATCTTACCACCACTAGTGTTTACACAAAACAATGACAGAGTTATTAGGGTCAAAAAGCTTTTTATTAGCAATCGTTGCAGAAGACGCATACAAGTTCAATTTGATTGGTCATACATTATCTAATTATACATCATCTAGATATTGAAGGAATTTCACACACATTAAAACATTTTTCGCTATCATATGCTCAACTAGCATGTCAATAATTTTATATACGTCTATCGGATCATTTCTTGACAACAACATTACACACACATCGGTTACATAAGTACAAAGACATAAAATGTTACCTGTTTTAAGACTTTCTTCACATTCAGGCATAAGTTCAAGAATATTTTTAACAGTCATGCGCGGGTTAAACGTGTTTGTGAGGCAGTGAGTTGTCATAACACACCACTCCTCCGACATTCCCCTCACAAATAACATTTGTTTTTTTAATTTCATTAAACGTCTATTGTCCACATAACATTCACTCTCATCATCTATAATCTTATACAATAAAAAAGTTATTTCACTTTAATTCTTTGTTTAAATATGAGTTTTCCCAGACAGTTTGTGCTGCAGAGGTTACCCATGTCCCCACGGTTAATCAGAATCAGCAGATGTACTCTTCTTCCAGCTGTCAACAGCGTCGTAAATATCCTGCTCGCAAGTTTCATCCACAAGTTTCGTGCGGAGTTCTGCCAGACCTTCCACTATGTACATCTCATCTCTGAGGTCACACAGAACACCATCAACAACCCCCTGAATTCTTTGCTGATGCGGTGTTAAACCAAACTGTTTCAAGGTTTGTGCCAGAATGAGTTTCAGATCAGGTTTACACAATTTATGCGCGAGTTGTTCAAAACATCCCAGAAAATAGTATGCAGGTGCATCGCATACAAATTGTGGAGCTGGGGAGGTATTTTCTTGAGTCATGTTGGTGGTGGTGATGTCGTTCGAAGTCTATTTCCACAGAGGCCCCTGACGTGCGTAATGTTTTTCTAAATTTAATGATTATAGATGGTAGGCGGGGCCACATGAACCCCTCTCCGGCTGGCCACACACCATTCAGGGTGAAACAGCTTCACTTTTATGTTGTTGTATCTGTCAAACGCCTCGCACCACTTAAACATTTTGTCTATCTTTCCAAATATCTCCTCTAACGCAGGCACGTCTTTCCACTGAAACAAAAATGCGTGTTCAGGTAAATCCAGGAGACGGTCGCTGCAAAGAATATATATATAATCATCAGCATACTTGTTAATGTGATCTCCGAGCACTCTGTAACGCATTCCTGGAGAGATACCGTTCCATTCGCCTATGAATAGAGGATCGTCGCCTACATCTTTTAGATCACGCCAGACATAATTGTAAAATAAACACCAATCTTTTACTGTGAAAAACAGATCAAGATCCTCGGCTGTGTCGTACGTGACACTTTCATCACTGTCCACGGGGCTCAGTCTGACCTCGCGGTTGCTCTTGTCAAAATCGTAACTGCAAATACGATTACCGGATAGATGAAACTCACGCTTAACATTGTCCAAAGGTTCGTGGAGGAAATTGGCCAGACACGGCCCATGTTTTATCTTCCTCGGGGCCAGCATTAGCTGTTCCATAGCTAACTCAACACTCTTCTCAGGAGTTTTAGGTGATGATGTCGTGGCCATTGTTACAGAATAGCTCTCCAATTTTTCCAATTCACAAAAAACACCGTTCGTATTTTATAACTAGGTACGGATAAATTAGCTTCAACAAAACCCTCTTTTTATACACTTGTTACAGCCAATTTGATGCTGCTATCACGCCTCCTGCCCTGCCCTCTCTAGCGCTGGAGGCGTGGTTTTTTCCGGAGCATTTCCGAGCCTCATTCTAACTGTGTTTGCGGTGGTGGTAGGTTGTTGTACGGACGCTTCACAACTCTGCCGGAGGATCTTTTTTTTTTTTTTCTATCGTCTAACAGTCTCGCTTTTTACAATTGTAGTTAGTGGTAAAGTACTGCATAGATTTGACAAGTATCTTGTCTGATGTATTTTCTTTGAGATCCGCGTAATGTCTACCATCTTTTTTCTTTTGTTTTAACTTTTCACCCGACGTGACAAACTCCTACTTTTCTGGTTTGTATCGCTGTTTTACATTCGCTTCTTTTTTTTTTCAGTTTGAGGTAAGGTACAAATGCTAAAACTCTATTACCTAGTTTTCCTTACTTTCTAACCTAGCTTTATTTTTATTTCATTGTAACAACTTTAACAACGTTGTTACACTTTTCCAACTACGAAAACGATCATTACATTATTTCCATTGCTGCTATGCGTTTATAACCTTTTTCTTGAAATGCATTGTGTATTTAAAACCTTAATAAAATCATCCCTTACACCATTTTCATGATTTCGCCCTTTTCAAAGTTTAAAAAAACACATAGCTTCCCACAACCCCCCCCCCCCCCCCCCCCCTCCGAAATTCCTCCTTGGGTTCATATGTTCATATTAAGGTCACTGGAGGGTGTACAGGGAGTGGAGGGGGGTGTACAAACAGGTGTCCAGAACAGATGGCTTTTATGACCCTCATCAATCAAATTTTTGGAGACAAGCAGCCCTGGATCTTCTCTGTTGCCTCTGTATTATGCATGCTTTATATTACTCAAGTTAATTTTGTGTGTTAAACACTTATCACGGCTAAATCCTTATTTACTTCCACCTCAACTATGGGAAGTATATATATTTTGGTATCTACTTGATGGATAAATGATTTCTAGAATTTTGAAATAAAGTAGGTGTGTGTAGGATGCACCATATTTAAACTATTAAGTTTGCTTATTAAAGCGTTTAAACTAAATTCTCAGGAGTTTGGACACACGCGATCACGTGGACATTGCGCTAATTACATGCAAGAACCGGAGAACGGGGCCGCCCAAGACAATATCTGATTGGCTGTCGCACTAAGAAGGACAGGTCAGATGGACACACTTATAACCCAATGACAGGCTTTTTGCCTTTGCTTTTTGCCCTGCTTGCAGTGACTTGGGGTCTTGCCTATGGTTTGTGCTGACCTATCCATCGTCCAGCTTGCACTCTTCAAAGAAAACTCCATTGCATAGCATTCAAACTTATCCAGGAAGTCTCGCGAACGAAGCGCCACCCGGCAAAGCTAACCAACCAATCACCATCGAGTGCTGTCCCTCAGAATGCGTCATCGACCGACTGCCAGCCAATCAGCGCCAGAGAATTCCTCTCCAGCAACTTCGTTACAGAAGGGAACGCACCCAAAGCCACAAGGAGCATCCAAACGCAAGTATACAATATCTACTAATTCTGGCTGAAACTGGTGCAAATCTTATTAAGAAAACAAACTAAGATTAAAGTGCTTGTAGATGATTCTCTCAGGTTGCTTTCAAGAAATAGTGTCTAACGCTAGACACTTGGGACTCCATTCACCCTCCGTTAATAACATCACTTTTCTCTGTCACTGTTTGAATGAATGTTTGTGTGATTTCGTTAGTTTAGTTTGTGTATTAGAGTAGTTCAATAAAGCCTTGTCTGATTTTACATACCAGTGTCTTGTGCTGTGTGCTTACAAGTTACTGCCTTAAACTGTAGATTCTGTTACCTTGCTCATAATCAGTTATCATAATTTCATGATATTATTACTGTAGGACACGGGATAATATTTTGTCCAGAATTGATAAAATACCCTAACCTCAACTTATTGGTGGACGAATAGTTGATAAAGTGTTAAATATTAATTCTGAATAATCTGCATACTAATTCGGTTCTTATTCACTGTAATTCAATCCCCTTTGAGTTATATTGATCTTAATTCCCTTATTAATCTTACACCATAATTGAACTGAATCATTTTAAACGTTTTTTAAAACGGTTTAATACGCATCATTCCACAAATGACTTAAGCTGTTAACTTTTTTAATGTGGCTGACACTCCCTCTGAGTTCAAACAAACCAATATCCCGGAGTAATTTATTTACTCAAACAGTACACTGACTGAACTGATGTGAAGAGAGAACTGAAGATGAACGTTTCGTTCACGAGTCAAGAACTGGTTGCATCGGTTTCAGATCACCAGTAGTTCTTTCAGACAGTTCGATTCAATAAACCGGTTGAAGAAAACGGTTCACCAGTTCTTTTGCGCTCGACGTAATGGCGTCATTGCCGATGATTGCCTTTGATTGAAGCCTTCGGTTTACCTGGGCTCATAAAATTAGCACAGAATCAGTTTTAATCACCACAAGAATCAGTTCGGTTCAGATGCTCTGTGTGTCAGTCTGCTTCAAACTGAATCACACATGCGCAGTATCATCAGCTCCTCAGTTCTCGAATCGGACGCGTCTGACAGAAACGGTTCTTGACTCGAGAACGAGTCAGTCTGTTGTTCGTTATCTGGCTCGGCTCGGTGTTCTCTCTTCACAGCAGTTCAGTCACTTTACTGTTTGAGTACATCAATTACTCTGGGATATTGGTTTGTTTGAACTCAGAGGGAGTGTCAGCCACATTAAAAAAAGTTAACAGCTTAAGTCATTTGTGGAATGATGCGTATTGGAGACGCGAACCATTTAAAATGATTCAGTTCGATTTGGTGAACTGGTTCAAAAAGATCCGGTTACATCGAATGATTCGTTCACGAACCGTTTTGTTTTGAACTCTCTCACAACAGACACGGAAGAGAAGACAATCCTGAATAAAGTCGAAGTTTTTGCTGAAGTAGTTTTTTGACCAAAATGTATTTTCGATGATTCAAAAAATTCTAACTGACCCTCTGATGTCACATGGACTACTTTGAAGATGTTTTTCTTACCTTTCTGGACATGGAGAGTAGACCATACACACAGTTTCAATGGAGGGACTGAGAGCTCTCGGACTAAATCTAAAATATCTTAAACTGTGTTCAGAAGATAAACGGAGGTCTCACTGGTTTGGAACGACATGAGGATGAGTTATTAATTACATTATTTTGATTATTGGGTGAACTAACCCTTTAAGCTTAGTTTCTAAGTACAGGTCCTTCTAAAAAAAATTAGCATATTGTGATAAAGTTCATTATTTTCCATAATGTAATGATAAAAATTAAACGTTCATATATTTTATATTCATTGCACACCAACTGAAATATTTCAGGTCTTTTATTGTTTTAATACTGATGATTTTGGCATACAGCTCATGAAAACCCAAAATTCGTATCTCAAAAAATTAGCATATCATGAAAAGGTTCTCTAAACAAGCTATTAACCTAATCATCTGAATCAACTAATTAACTCTAAACACCTGCAAAAGATTCCTGAGGCTTTTAAAAACTCCTAGCCTGGTTCATTACTCCGCAATCATGGGTAAGACTGCTGACCAGAAGGCCATCATTGACACCCTCAAGCAAGAGGGTAAGACACAGAAAGAAATTTCTGAACGAACAGGCTGTTCCCAGAGTGCTGTATCAAGGCACCTCAGTGGGAAGTCTGTGGGAAGGAAAAAGTGTGGCAAAAAACGCTGCACAACGAGAAGAGGTGACCGGACCCTGAGGAAGATTGTGGAGAAGGACCGATTCCAGACCTTGGGGGACCTGCGGAAGCAGTGGACTGAGTCTGGAGTAGAAACATCCAGAGCCACCGTGCACAGGCGTGTGCAGGAAATGGGCTAGAGGTGCCGCATTCCCCAGATCAAGCCACTTTTGAACCAGAAACAGAGGCAGAAGCACCTGACCTGGGCTACAGAGAAGCAGCACTGGACTTTTGGACAATTTTGCATGTCATTCGGAAATCAAGGTGCCAGAGTCTGGAGGAAGACTGGGGAGAAGGAAATGCCAAAATACCTGAAGTCCAGTATCAAGTACCCACAGTGTGAGCACCTGCTCACAGTGCCAAAACCACTGGTTAATGGTTTACTGACCATGGTATTACTGTGCTCAATTGGCCTGCCAACTCTCCTGACCTGAACCCCATAGAGAATCTGTGGGATATTGTGAAGAGAAAGTTGAGAGACGCAAAACCCAACACTCTGGATGAGCTTAAGGCCGCTATCAAAGCATCCTGGGCCTCCATAACACCTCAGCAGTGCCACAGGCTGATTGCCTCCATGCCACGCCACATTGAAGCAGTCATTTCTGCAAAAGGATTCCCGACCAAGTATTGAGTGCATAACTGAACATAATTATTTGAAGGTTGACTTTTTTTGTATTAAAAACACTTTTCTTTTATTGGTCGGATGAAATATGCTAATTTTTTGAGATAGGAATTTTGGGTTTTCATGAGCTGTATGCCAAAATCATCAGTATTAAAACAATAAAAGACCTGAAATATTTCAGTTGGTGTGCAATGAATCTAAAATATATGAAAGTTTAATTTTTATCATTACATTATGGAAAATAATGAACTTTATCACAATATGCTAATTTTTTGAGAAGGACCTGTACACTCAGTGGTGGAAAGAGTACTGAACATTTGTACTTAAGTAAAAGTACTGTTACATTGGTGAAAATTGACTACTCAATTACAAGTAAAAGTACTGCTGTAAAAACAGTACTTAAGTAAAAGTAAAAAGTACTCCTCTCAAAAAATACTACTTTTTAGCTGGCCATATTTAGTTACCAAAAATATGCATATCGGAGATCTATGTGGATGGATAATAGCAAATTACAACAAATCCACTTTTATCTTATTGACAAAGTACTGTATGTTAATTAGTAGTCATGAGACAGGGATTTCTAACATCTATATCTGGTTGGATAGGAGTGGTTAAAGTGGTCCTAATATGCTCTTTTACAATGTCTTGAATTTGTTTTGGGGGTGTACTAGAACATGCTCTCATGGTTCCAAAAGCACATTATTTTTCACATAATTTACATTATTACAATACCTTTCTTGCCAGCTTGGCACAAATGTCTCAATTAGTTCTGGGTTTGATGAAGGCCCGCCTTCCAAAAAACAAAATGTGTTGTGATTGGTTAGCCGTCCCAGTGTGTTGTGATTGGTGAACAGCTCAGACTGTGTTTCAGTACTGCCCGCCCCTTGCCAAAGCAGCAAGTTCCCTCTGCGCCGGTATAGATAAGGATGGCATCAATATTGCCATATCAATTTGATATTGTTTTGGAAAACAACGCTGTATTCCAAACAAGCTGTTTATTGTAGTTCAGACAGGAACCACTTTGGCAAGTTTACTTGAGTTTATTGAACACAATTTATCTTTGGCGGTATGGTTCCTTATGGGGGTTCTTGCTCCCAGAATAATTGAACATACAAGAGCTTTAACATTAACCCCCTGGAACCATGAATTTAGAAATACATAACAATTAAGACTTTTAATAAGTCTTTAAAGCAAACACTGATAATAATCATGTGGATGTGGCAGTGGTACGTCTATCCTGTAGCCTGGTTATGAAGATGGGTGTCTCTCAGCAGTAAGGTCCATACCAGCTAAGATTTTGGAAGCCTTAATGATCTGAAACAAAGACGACGACAGCCAGAAGGTGCACAGTAATGTGCTCATGCTTATAATGGGGAGGGAGGGAGGGTTGCGAGCTGTTGAACATACTTACCGAGCAGCCACGTATATATATGTCCCGTGTCTAATAGGAGAGTGGTAGTGATTGGAGCGATTTGACAGCTGACCGCATCAGCTGTTCACAGCCTTGCCTCCGTGGCCTGACTGAACTAACACTGCACTCGATTTCTTGAAAAGGCTTTTAAAAAAAATGAAATACCTCCCTTTGGAGTGGACTTTGAGATGTGTAACTTTGTAGATCTTTGTTATGCCCAAACATACACACTACACACTTACTAAAATTCAAAAAGTGAAAAAGCATAACAGGACCCCATTAAGAATATCTGCTTGTTACGTCTGATATCATGCTTCACCACTTCTGGGACCTAATGCTCTGCCAGACGCCACCAAAAAAAACAACAAACTGATTCAGCTAAAATATTAGTGTCTGAGACACTGTGAGCATGGAGACTGTAGTGTGCACAGGAAATTACGCTTAGCTCAAATATGTAATATTAATGAAATAGCGTTAATAAATGGCTGCTGAGATAGTATTCTCAAGTGAAATGAGCAGAGGCTTGGACACGGAAACAGCAGTACTAACATCATGACTTAACAAGAGGATTCTCCCAAGCCATCAAACTGACTTCATCAGAGCAAGAAAGCCATTCCAGAGCCGGAAGAGATGGCAGACTATTTTGTTCCCAGTGTATTGACTTGCATGGTTCAACTATTTGCTACTAGACTAGTACTGTTCACTAAAAAAAGCAAGTAGGGTTATTTTTGATTTCATGATGTACAATCATTTTCAATACCATTGGCAAAACTACCACATACTGTATACTGCCATATACCAGTAGATATATATTTTTTGTCCATCCATTTTTTTCAAAGCACTCATTATTTCAAGCTTTGAAATTGGTTTAATCCAAGTCTTCTAAAAAGACACATTCACTTTATATAATGAATAGATTTTACATAGGCTTTTAATTACATATATAAATATTATGCCCCCAATTACCATTATAAAAATCTAAATCTTAAACATTTGCTTATTCTGTGTATTTGTGTTGTTAAAAAAGGGTAACTTGGAGAACAAGGAATCTTGATTTCAAATTTGATTTCAAACTGAATTTAATTTACAAAAAAAAAGTAATACAATTAGTCAGTAATAAAATTATAAAACAAATGACCTCAATTTAGTTTGAGGTATTCAAAATATGACCACAATGAATTTTTACAAGAAAGGCCTATTTATTTAGATAAATGGAACATCAGATTGTTACAAACACGCCAGGTTCCACCTCCACACAATCACAACGCACACCCTCACCGGAGTTCTAAATCACATCCACCTGATCCTCATCACCAGCCTATCACCACAGTACCATAAAAGCCACACACACACTCAAACATTGTCCGGTCACGTTCGCGACAAGATCATTCCTGTATGCTTACTATAAGGACTAACTCCTCTTATACTCTCTCCAGCGATTCCCTCCGAAGACCCAGTTCCCCAAGTGTGCGTGTGTGTGGCTCACCGTCCCTCCAAGAAGTCTTCGCCCTACCTTCACGGATCCATCCTCATTGTCACTCATCACTACCTGCTCCTCTGCTTGTGTCTGTGTATAATAAACATCTTCATTCTGTTACTCCTCAGCTTCCCGAGTGATCCGTAACACAGATGGCTTTGACCAGCAATGACTGTAAAATGTAGTGATGCTAGTGAGACTAGGATATTTATATGTACAAATCAGACAAATATCCCATTTCAAAACATTTCTATCATAAATTTACATTGTAAAGAAATAAGTTGTTGTAAAGAAAAATTTCCATCTTTGTTGAAAGACTTTCTGGTGTATTTCAATTACAACCAATAAAACTTCTAGAAGGATTTTCATCGGTCAGGTGTGGATCTATTCTAAATGGTTGATAACTTTTGACAAAATTTAATCATGGATCAAAGAGAAATAATTTCTACTTTAAAAGCATGGAGAGATCGCGACTGCACACAGTCTGTGCACAAGCAGTTCATATGTATAAGTTAGGCCTATTTGAGAGCTCGCATTCAGTTTTCTGCGATTTACATGGCAGTGTTCTCATGTTACAATAAAGCGCTCACCACATTTGCACAGGAATTATTATAATGCTGTGGAATACCTGCAATCCCGTGCAGACATTCAGACTGTAATTGACAGGAGACCGATCATTGTCAAACTCATTCAGAGAGGAGAGAGAGATGCAGATTGTATCTGTGTATATTCAGATACCGTGGAAAATGAGTAATGGAACCGTGTCAGACATTTGAGTATCGGTATCAAAAAATAGATATGTATGATCACACTACCATGTAGTTTGTTTCTCCAAGCTCAGAGTCCATAATTGACGCTGAGCCTGAGCTCCCTTTCTGTCTGATCAGCTCTCTACACCCGCTGCAGCGGTTCAGATATCAGCACTTTTATTGGTTCCCTTACGATCGGACATTTTGTTTGGCTGCTGAAGTGCCTTCAAAAATTTGAATATCAATTCAAATTGTGGGCGTACTCAGTAACGAACTATGGTTTAAAAGTAACAACGTAGGTTATTTTGCTTAATTTGTACTTAAGTAGCTACAAGTAAAAGTAAAGCTTTAAAAATATACACAAAAAAGTACAAGTACCCGAAAAAACTACTTATAGTAACGTGAGTAGTTGTAATTCGTTACTTCCCACCACTGAGTACACTATGCTGCAGTAGTCTTCTGATCTCATTTGCCATAGCTTGTTTGGAACGACTATTACTTAAAGAGTAACTAAACCCTAAACCAACTTTTTTTAGTTAATGATCTATAAGAATGGGGCTTTATTAGTGCTGTTCATTGATTCGAGTAACTTTTTTGACATTTGAGTATAAAGTGTTTTAATTCTACAACCCGAATTCCGGAAAAGTTGGGACGTTTTTTAAATTGTAATAAAATGAAAACTAAAGGAATTTCAAATCACATGAGCCAATATTTTATTCACAATAGAACATAGATAACGTAGCAGATGTTTAAACTGAGAAATTTTACACTTTTATCCACTTAATTAGCTCATTTAAAATTTAATGCCTGCTACAGGTCTCAAAAAAGTTGGCACGGGGGCAACAAATGGCTAAAAAAGCAAGCAGTTTTGAAAAGATTCAGCTGGGAGAACATCTAGTGATTAATTAAGTTAATTGATATCAGGTCTGTAACATGATTAGCTATAAAAGCTTTGTCTTAGAGAAGCAGAGTCTCTCAGAAGTAAAGATGGGCAGAGGCTCTCCAATCTGTGAAAGACTGCGTAAAAAAATTTTGGAAAACTTTAAAAACAATGTTCCTCAACGTCAAATTGCAAAGGCTTTGCAAATCTCATCATCTACAGTGCATAACATCATCAAAAGATTCAGAGAAACTGGAGAAATCTCTGTGCGTAAGGGACAAGGCCGGAGACCTTTATTGGATGCCCGTGGTCTTCGGGCTCTCAGACGACACTGCATCACTCATCGGCATGATTGTGTCAATGACATTACTAAATGGGCCCCGGAATACTTTCAGAAACCACTGTCGGTAAACACAATCCGCTGTGCCATCAGCAGATGCCAACTAAAGCTCTATCATGCAAAAAGGAAGCCATATGTGAACATGGTCCAGAAGCGCCGTCGTGTCCTGTGGGCCAAGGCTCATTTAAAATGGACTATTTCAAAGTGGAATAGTGTTTTATGGTCAGACGAGTCCAAATTTGACATTCTTGTTGGAAATCACGGACGCCGTGTCCTCCGGGCTAAAGAGGAGGGAGACCTTCCAGCATGTTATCAGCGTTCAGTTCAAAAGCCAGCATCTCTGATGGTATGGGGGTGCATAAGTGCATACAGTATGGGCAGCTTGCATGTTTTGGAAGGCCCTGTGAATGCTGAAAGGTATATAAAGGTTTTAGAGCAACATATGCTTCCCTCCAAACAACGTCTATTTCAGGGAAGGCCTTGTTTATTTCAGCAGGACAATGCAAAACCACATACTGCAGCTATAACAACAGCATGGCTTCGTCGTAGAAGAGTCCGGGTGCTAACCTGGCCTGCCTGCAGTCCAGATCTTTCACCTATAGAGAACATTTGGCGCATCATTAAACGAAAAATACGTCAAAGACGACCACGAACTCTTCAGCAGCTGGAAATCTATATAAGGCAAGAATGGGACCAAATTCCAACAGCAAAACTCCAGCAACTCATAGCCTCAATGCCCAGACGTCTTCAAACTGTTTTGAAAAGAAAAGGAGATGCTACACCATGGTAAACATGCCCCGTCCCAACTATTTTGAGACCTGTAGCAGAAATCAAAATTGAAATGAGCTCATTTTGTGCATAAAATTGTAAACTTTCTCAGTTTAAACATTTGCTATGTTATCTATGTTCTATTGTGAATAAAATATTGGCTCATGTGATTTGAAAGTCTTTTAGTTTTCATTTTATTAAAATTTAAAAAACGTCCCAACTTTTCCGGAATTCGGGTTGTACAATATATGGTGTAAAAACGTGTGAGTGCTGCCCTCTTCAGGTTGAACGGTGGCTACTGCAGTTGATTTTTCCTATTGGATGTTGCGGTGGCAAGTGACGTAAGCGGTGGCAGGTGACGTAAGCGGTTTCCAGCTCACCACGCCCCTTGGTACGAGCTACCACGCCCTTGGCAGTATAAAACCATCAAAATCACTGTAGTGGGTAAGGACTCAGGAGCTGGAATTGCGAGTATTGGTAACGACCAGGATAGACTAATATAGCATCTATTTAGCATAGCAATTATATAGTTATTTAGATCTTCAAGTTAGCGTAGATTTATCTGTATTTAGTACAGTGGTCAGGATGGTACGGAGGTGTGTTGCTGGTTGCTACAGCACTGCTGGACTGCATAGTTTACCAGCAGACTTTAAAATTAAGCGCCAGTGGTTGCATGCATTTGGCCTGGAAGACCGCAAGTTCCCGCCTAGAGCTCGAGTGTGCAAACTGCGTTTTACAAGGGATTGCTTCTCCAACGCAATGGAGGTGGAAATGGGCTTCTCCACACAGCTCGCCCTGAAAAGCGACGCGGTGCGGGAGGTAAGACCGCAGTTTGAGCCAGCGGCTCGAATTGATAGGAACAGACACCTCGACACCCTCCACTTCAGGTAAAAGTGGGGGAGAAAAGTCCTCTAATCCTCCAAATGATCGCTCTGTTGCAAAGCTACTTGCGTCATTACAGTCACTCTCCATTTTAGCGTCTCTGACAGCAGCTGTCAATCAATCCGTCACTGCGAGTCTCAGGATCCCGCCGCACTCGCTCAGCCCCGCCCTCGGTTCGTCCGCTCTATCTCCGCTGTGATCTGCCCACTTTTCAGCATTTTTCAAATATTGTCAGTGGGTGGAGTCAGGCTCTGAGCAGGGGTTTAGTTACACTTTAAAAGCTATTTAGTCACTATTTGGAACCTACTGTTTACCTGGATTTTATATTTATTATTGGGAACATTCTTGTTGTTAAGGCTAGCTGTGTTTTAACAAATATGCTATTGAACAAGCTTCTGTTTGTTATTAGAAACATACTGTTGCAGACGTTCGGTTAACGTCAGTATGACTCTCTGGTTTTCAAAGACTATAAATACCCAGCACATGTCACTCGTATAGTTTTGAATGGGGGAAAATTCAACACTCTACAGCATTGGTCAGCAACAGGCGGCCCGCATGATTATTTAGATTATTTAGCATCTGGTTCTGAAATTGAGGTTTTATTACAGCGACAATTACTCAAAATCCCTTCGTCTTTAGTGATTTTACCTTCAAAATAAAAGTACAACAACAACTATTATATTCTTTGCAAACAGCAACAACTAAGACAAGACACACCGGCTTTGCATTCACAAAACTAGGTAGGATGAATGCATAGTTGTCTTTCCATTCTTCTTTATATGTTACCCTTGGGAGATATCATCAGGAAACATGGTGTTAGCTTTCACTGTTATGCTGATGATACTCAGCTCTATATTTCTTCGCGGCCCGGTGAAACACACCAATTTGAAAAACTAATGGAATGCATAGTCGATATAAAAAACTGAATGACGAGTAATTTCTTACTGCTAAATTCTAAAAAACAGAGGTGTTAATTATAGGACCTAAAAACTCTGCATGTAATAACCTAAAACACTAAGACTTGATGGTTGCTCTGTCAATTCTTCGTCATCAGTTAGGAACCTAGGTGTGCTATTTGATCGCAACCTTTCCTTAGAAAGCAACGTTTCTAGCATTTGTAAAATTGCATTTTTCCATCTCAAAAATATATCTAAATTACGGCCTATGCTCTCAATGTCAAATGCAGAAATGTTAATCCATGCATTTATGACCTCAAGGTTAGATTATTGTAATGCTTTATTGGGTAGTTGTTCTGCACGCTTAGTAAACAAACTACAGCTAGTCCAAAATGCAGCAGCAAGAGTTCTTACTAGAACCAGGAAGTATGACCATATTAGCCCGGTCCTGTCAACACTGCACTGGCTCCCTATCAAACATCGTATAGATTTTAAAATATTGCTTATTACTTATAAAGCCCTGAATGGTTTAGCACCTCAGTATTTGAATGAGCTCCTTTTACATTATAATCCTCTATGTCCGCTACTTTCTCAAAACTCTGGCAATTTGATAATACCTAGAATATCAAAATCAACTGCGTGCGGCAGATCCTTTTCCTATTTGGCGCCTAAACTTTGGAATAACCTACCTAAGATTGTTCGGGAGGCAGACACACTCTTGCATTTTAAATCTAGATTAAAGACCCATCTCTTTAACCTGACTTACACATAACCTACTAATATGCTTTTAATATCCAAATCCGTTAAAGGATTTTTAGGCTGCATTAATTAGGTAAACCGGAACCGGGAACACTTCCCATAACACCCTATGTACTTGCTACATCATTAGAAGAATGGCATCTACGCTAATATTAGTTTCTCTCTTATTCCGAGGTCACCGTAGCCACCAGATCCAGTCTGTGTCCAGATCAGAGGGTTACTGCAGTCACCCGGATCCAGTACGTATCCAGACCAGATGGTGGATCAGCACCTAGAAAGGACCTCTACATCCCTGAAAGACAGCGGAGACCAGGACAACTAGAGCCCCAGATACAGATCCCCTGTAAAGACCTTGTCTCAGAGGACCACCAGGACAAGACCACAGGAAACAGATGATTCTTCTGCACAATCTGACTTTGCTGCAGCCTGGAATTGAACTACTGGTTTCGTCTGGTCAGAGGAGAACTGGCCCCCCAACTGAGCCTGGTTTCTCCCAAGGTTTTTTTCTCCATTCTGTCACTGATGGAGTTTCGGTTCCTTGCCGCTGTCGCCTCTGGCTTGCTTAGTTGGGGTCACTTCATCTACAGCGATATCGTTGACTTGATTGCAAATAAATGCACAGACACTATTTAAACTGAACAGAGATGACATCACTGAATTCAATGCCTTTAACTATCATTTTGCATTATTGACACTGTTTTCCTAATGAATGTTGTTCAGTTGCTTTGATGCAATGTATTTTGTTTAAAGCGCTATATAAATAAAGGTGACTTGACTTGACTTTGTATGCCTTATTTTCACTGTCAACTTTCCTTTCTATGATTGTACCATTTTCTTTCACCAGCTAGCTTAATCACTCTGCACAACATAATAGCATACTTCCTTCATGCAAAACAATTAAAAAGAATGAAGTTGAGTATGTGTGTATATGTTCTAGCCTACCATCTATTAGCTAAATTTTTTTTTTTTTGGCCTGATGCCAAACTTACTTGCTGACCCCTGTTCTACACTATACAGTATGGACGCTGTATCGAAAAGAGCCAATCGCTATTGGTAAAGTCATCATGTCACTGCAGCTTTCATTAGATGTCCCTGTTGCTATAGAAACAGAATTTTCGAGACATGCACTTGGGACTGTGCATGCACACTGGCTGGTCTAGCCTGAATAATCTCTGTGATTAGATCAGTGTGCACAATAATGTGTCTTTGACTTTCATTGGGGGAGGGGCCTTGTCTCTTAGGTGTGAGTCATTAAATATTCCTGGCCATTGACACTACTGTTATCAGATTTCATTGGTTGTTTGAAATATGAATTTAATCATAGGCTTGGCGATCAGTTTTGGAGAATTAGATGTTTCCCCATAAAAAACAATAGGGGCTACAGTTGGATGCCCAAGAGGCATTTCAAATATAGCTGCAGAGTGACATGAATTGCCTTAAAGGCACTTTGGTTATTTTCAGTGAGTAGCTAAAGCTGCTCGAGTCTCTACATATTTATCATATTTAATACCTGCATTGCATTCAACCTAGTGTCAGAATTTTATCATTTACTTCTCTGCTACTCTCTGTGCTCACATGTTGTATTTAATACAGCCATACTGCATAAACCATATATATATATATATATATAGTAACTGAAATGCTTTGTTAAATTCTATAAGTTTTATAATCCATATGTTGTCTGACAAAATCTCTAAGACATTGCTTGTCACTAGGCACTTGGAAAAGTCCCTAAAGGGTTTGGAAGTCATTATCTAGCAATAAGTTGCAAAATTGTTAACACTGATGGGAGGAAGTTCAGCATGCAGAGTGGCTGATGTGTTCTGGTTTCTAAGTTATGAACAAGTTGCTGATGGATTAAGTTGCTTCAGCTGCTGTTGGAGGCTCCAGTTGCTGTGTCGGTGCTCTGAGATGCACATTTAGGACAGCACATAAGCATTGACTGGTCAGTCTGAAAAAATTAAATTTTGGGACTTGTGTGTTTAGAACTATTATTACAGTGGTTCCCAATCCTGTTCCTGGAGAACCCCCAACACTGCGTTTTTTGGTGTCTCTCTTATCTTACACACACATTTGAATTCACGAGTTCACCCTTACATCTAATCTGAAAGCAAGTAGTAAGCATATTTTGGCGTGCTGTCCTGGGGGAGGTGTCCGGGCCTGGAGCATAGCCTGAACCCAAAGAACTCCCCCTATCCCTAATTTGGGATAAAATAGATTAAAAGTGAGGAGTTGGGGCGGAAGAGGGATGCCGAAAAACTGTCGTAGGACAGGATGTAGTAAGGCTGGATATATATATATATATATATACACTTGTTGTGCTAGTTAATATGGTTAGCTAAACGAGATGCACCTGTGCCAAATTAGATGATTACCTGATCGTGCTCCTCCCGAACTTTCTTAATAAAACCCCATTTCACGAGTTCACCCTTACATTACACATTTACACATTTATTCATTTAGCTGACGATTTCGACAATGAGTAGGTCCTGAAACGGGTTGTCTAACCCCAATAGAGTTCAGAATGTGTATAAATGCTGACCCCAATGCATCTTTTTCATTATCAACATGGATATTAAAATTACCAACTATTAAAACTTTATCTGCAGCCAGAACTAAGTCGGATGTAAAATCACCAAACTCTTTAATAAAGTCTGTATGGTGGCCTGTATACAGTATCCAGTACAAACATAACAGGGGATTTATCATTAACATTTGTTTCTCTGGATAATGTTATATGAAGCACCATTACTTCAAACGAGTTATACTTGAAGCCTGCCCTCTGAGAAATCCTGAAAACGTTGTTAAATAAATTGAAGCAACACCTCCCCCTTTGCCTTTTAGACGCGGCTCATGTTTATAACAGTAATCTTGGGAGGTGGACTCATTTAAAATAATATAATCATCAGGTTTTAGCCAGGTTTCTGTCAAAACAGAGCATATCTAGATTATGATCAGTGATTATATTATTTACAAAAAGTGTTTTCGTAGAAAGGGATCTGATATTCAATAAGCCAAGCTTTATCATTCATTTTGCATCTGTTTTTATTTGTTGAACCTCAATTAAATTGTTACTCTTAACTTGGTTTGGACGTTTTTTGTATTTTCTATTTCAGGGAACATACACAGTCTCTATAGTGTGATATCTAGGTGAAAGAGTCTCTGTGTGCTGAGAATTAACTTACCTCTGTGATGTGAGGCAGCTAGCAGACGGTCGGTTTAGCCAGTCTGTCTGCTTCCTGACCTGGGCCCCAGTTAGTCAAGTATAAACTCTAAGATTATTTGCCATATTTCTAGAGAGAAGAGTGGCACCACCCCACGAGGGATTAAGACCATCTCTTTTCAACAGGTCAGGTCTGCCCCAAAAGCTCGTCCAATTGTCCATGAAACCTATGTTATTCTGTGGGCACCACTTAGACATCGAGCCATTGAGTGATGACAATCTGCTATGTCACCACGGTAAGCAGGGAGGGGACCAGAGCATATTACAGTGTCTGACATCATGCTTGCAAGTTCACACACCTCTTTAATGTTATTTTTAGTGATCTCTGAAATACGAAAAACTGGCGAAGTCGAACATCATTAGCGCCAGCATGAATAACAATTTTACTGTATTTACGTTTAGCATTAGCCAGCACTTTTAAATTTGCCAAAATGTTAGGCGCTCTGGCTCCCGGTAAACATTTGACTATGGTGGCTGGTGTCTCTATATTCACGTTCCGTACAATAGAATCACCAATAACTAGAGCACTTTCATCAGGTTTCTCAGTGGGTGCATCACTGAGTGGGGAGAACCTGTTTAATGTTTTGATCGGAACAGAAGAGCAGTGTTTTGACCCACGACTATGCTGCCTCACTGTCACCCAGTTGCCCTGCTGCAGGGGCTCTTTTGCTGGAACTGAACAATGTACAGGAATCCCTGAGCTAGACGCATCCAAAGCCGTATCTAGAGCCCTAACATTCCTACTGTCCTCAATTAAATTCTGAAACCTTCTCTGTCAGCCTAACTATTTCCCTGCATTTATCACATGTGAATCCCTCATCTGCGACAGAGATAGATAGACTGTATATGTGGCAAGAGGAGCAAATAACAATAGCAGGAGAAGCCATTACTCACCGTGCTTGATGAAATATTCTTACCACAGTTAAGAAGCATAGCCCGAACCCAAAGAACTCCCCAAAAGAAGCTTAAAGGCATAGGACAGCAGCCAGAGAGCTAAATTTAGTTGCCCCCCAAAATATGCATGCTGAGAAGAGAGAAAAGCGCTGAGCGGCCGGGAGAGCCTGTGCAGAGCTAGACGCGAGCTGCGGCTCACAACGTCTTCCCGGTGAGCCCTCCGTGCCGCTATGAGAGGAGCACGATGCCTGATATCAAAAATGAGGGACTCATCCGAAGGGAGCTCTGCTGCACTGGAAGGGAGAGTCCCCCTTTCGACTGAATATGAGGCATTGTTTGATGCATTGGATGGAGGGCTCCCACTGCGACCTAAGTGAGCCAACGGCTCTGCTGCACCGGGAGGGAGATCCCCCGTCCACAACCAAGTATGCATCATACTCAGAACGACAGACTGAAGAATGACCCTGTGACCAAAGGGAGCAAATGGGTCTGCTGCACCGGTAGGGGAGCCCCGTCCGATGCGGAGTAAGCAAGAATACGCCACTGATGGAGGGACTCTCGCTGCATCCGAAGGGAGCTGTGGCTCTGCTGCACTGGAAGGAAGAGTCCCCCTTGCGACTGGATTCGAGGCGTGATTTGATGCATCGGATGGAGGGCTGTTACAACGACCGAAGGGGGCCTGTGGCTCTGCTGCACTGGGAGGGAGAACCCTGTCCGCCACTGAGCACGCAGCGTACCTCAATGACAGACGAAAGGCTCACACTGCGACCGAAGGGAGCCACTGCCCTGCTGCACTTGGAAGGGAGAGCCCTGTCCGATGCTGAATAGGTGAGGAGATTTGTAACTACGGCTGGAGGGCCCTTACTTTGACCAAAGAAGCGATAACTGAATTGTATTGGGAAGGAGAGCCTCTGATTAATCAAGTAAAGAACATGATTTTACCGATCATGGCTACATGGGCCGCCTTTATTAGAGTGGAGTTGATCATACCTGATGTAATTTTTAAAAATGTCTGATGACCAACAACCGAAACCTCTATCTGATTTTGTGAGAGGCCCTTTTGGAGCTACTGAAGTTGCTGCCCCTATGCGAAATGAATGGCTGGGAAATTTTCTGCGGGTAGGCCTGATTGAGCAAGGATCAGTTTTAAGGTATTTTTTTGGGGGGGGGACCAAAAGTCGTTGAAGAAGAGAGGGTCCAGCTTGAATTTAGATTGAGCGGTCCATAGTTGGACATAAGAAAAGCGAGCCTGATGAGGTTGAATTGGAGAATGGACATTAAAAATTTTACATGTAGTGGCTTTTCCTTTATTGGTCCATCTTACTTTATTTAATGAAGTGATAGTTTTGCTATCAAGTAAAGACGAATCAGAGATTTTATTTTTTTGAGGCTCCTGTGGGAGACTGAACTGCTGCGGTAGTAGGGAAGGACGAAAAGGCTCCTGTGGGAGCAGACACTGCTGCAGCAGAGAGGAAATATGGAAAAAAGGCTCCTGCGGGGGCGGGCACTGCTGGGATGGCTGGAGTGAGGATGGGCCGTTATAGATAGATAGGGGGATGTTAGGAGAGTTAACTAAGGTAGATAATGAGTTTGAGTGAATGGGGATGGGCTGGCGTTAGAGGGGTTGGCTGAAGAGGGTTCGGTGAACTTTTTTGATATATAATCGGTCTGACCACTAATATGTCTTGGTGCCCTCTGCCTTCTGACAAAATCTGGAGCTGGAGGCCACTGAGCAACTCTGGACCAACGTAT